>NC_050175.1:39499951-39799951 GCF_008315115.2 Sander lucioperca
CACACCTCCCTGTAAGACCAGCACGCCCAGAATGCACCTGAACACACCTCCGCAGGTGTGTTCAGGTGCATTTGCTATTTAAACGACGTGGGCGCTGGACGGTCTTAAACTAGCAAAGACACTTGGGTCTGGCTTTGCGCTGTGCTGGGTGCGAGATAGGAGCTCTTTAGCTCTTTACGACCACCTGATCTTTCCTTCGGGGTGTTGGTGTTGCGTTTTGGTTTCCCAGACTTTGACTCGACTCACTTAAAGCAGCGTGACATCTCAGGATGTAGTTCCTCGCCTCTTTGATCAGCATCCCGTTCACGGACAGAACATGGAGTCCCATCTGGATGAGAACGTGTCTGCAAAGACAACAGATCACAGCGTGGAAACCATCAGTCATTTCATCCGTTAGTTCATCCCAGATAAATGTATCAGTGCACTATTTTAACCGAGTCACTTTTCAAGCCAAAGTGCCAAAACATCAGCTCCAGGTAGAGGTGGTACGTTCATGAAAAAACATCCGAACCGCTCGTTTCTCTGTCTCTGTTCGGAGCGTGTGTGCGTCTCACGGTTTGTCAGTCCACTGTTAACGGTCACTAACCACTTACTGCCGTAGTGCCCACTTTACACACCTATGTTAAAACACTTACTGGAAATGACGAGCGTGACGAACGCAACACATGACAGCTGATTGGGTCTGGCTGCTCCCGAATTTCAAAACAGACTCTAATGGCGTCTCGTTCTGAATACGATCTCGTATTTTACAAAAGAAGTTCACTGAAATGTGTTTCTGAAAACATGTTAAGAGAGAAATAGGCCGTGCGGTTGCTGAATCTGTCTGTTTTTTTGATCGAGAAAGGTCAGTTTAAAAGATTTTCGTCAGATTTTGAGAGGCGCCGAGCCGACCGCTCCTCAGGTGGCGTGCTGCTGCTGCTGCTGCAGGTCACGTCACGTGTAGAGATGTCAGGTGGGAGAGATGAGGAAGGCTGCCTGGAGCTGGAGGATGCTCCAGCGCCGTATATAGTCTGGTGTGTGGGAACATTTTGGATTTCATGTTACCTATGACGACAGCGGAACTAAAACAATAGATAGAACTGCCACTGTGTGCATGTACTGTGCAACATGCATTCAATATGCTAATTATATTTCTGGAGTGTTAAAGATTAAAAGAAAAAATAACCAGAACCGAAAACCGTGACCCTAAAACCGTGATACGAACCGAACCGTGGGTTTTGTGAACCGTACCAGCCCTAGCTCCAGGTGCACGGCGGCGTCCGTTACCTGCATGGCGAAGTCGTGGTCAGACATCCGACTGTGACGTCAGCCGGGGCCGTCCAATCCCCCGACTCCATCTTCACCTGCTGGATGTTGCTGGGCGTGATCCACCCCCCTCCGTCTTCCTCCTCTTCGTCTTCAGGCTCGTTCTCTTTGTCCTCGTCGTCTGAGTGGTCGCCTGTCTGCGGCGCCGTGTCCAACCCGCTCTCTGATGGCGAGGAGGCGGTGTCCGCTTTCTAAAAACAGACAGACAAACAACATCACTTCTGGGTCACCTGTCTGTCTCTCCGTCCGTCTGTCTGTCTCTCCGTCCGTCCATTCGTCTGTCTCTCCATCTGTCTGTCTGTACGTCTATCTCTCTGAAGATATTTAAACCTGTTTTTAGAAGGAACTAGTGCAGAGCCCGTTGAAAATGTGCCTGTTTGGAACGGGCGATTGCTTGGCCTGTGGTATTGCTGCTTGTAGAATTAATCAAAACCAAATTGTACCCCCAAATGACTTACAGAAGGACCCCAAACTACTCAATATGCACCTCCACTGTATACCCTACTACTGACTTACAGTGTAGGCTACGTCTACATCAGAGGAAGACGTTGTACTACTGTATATACCTGACAGAGAACGGGGCAGATTCAGAATGTTATCACAAAATATCACAATGAAAATGTGACCGTGTGTGTATGCATGCAGAGAGAGAGAGAGAGAGAGAGACAGAGAGAGAGACAGAGACAGAGAGAGAGACAGAGAGAGAGAGAGAGAGAGAGAGAGACAGACAGAGAGAGAGACAGAGAGACAGAGAGAGAGACAGAGAGAGAGACAGAGAGAGAGAGAGAGAGAGAGAGAGAGAGAGATAGAGAGACAGAGAGATAGAGAGAGAGAGAGAGAGACAGAGAGAGAGACAGAGAGACAGATAGAGAGAGAGATGAGAGAAGAGACGATAGAGAGAGAAGAGAGACAGATAGAGACAGAGAGAGACGAGACAGAGAGTAGAGAGATAGAGCAGAGATAGAGAGAGAACAGAGAGAGAGAGAGAGAGAGAGAGAGAGGAGAGTAGAGAGAGCATAGACAGAGAGAGATAAGAGAGAGAGACATAGAATGATATCCGAGAGTAGAGATAGAGAGTAGACGAGACGAAGAGAGCGATGCATACAGAGAGAGAGATAGATGAGAGAAGTAGAGATATGAGCAGAGAGATGAGAGATAGATAGAGTAGGATGAGGACGTACTCTCGTGTTGTATGATCATTTAACAAATTTAACATTTTCAGCAGAGGTGTTTCATGTCCATACACGGGTTAGATGGCTTGATGTTTAACGTGAAGTATGGATTTGATTTGCAGGAGTATTTTGGTGACGGTAATGTTATTAGTATTATAAGTTAGTCAGTAGACTTAATTAACCCGACCCAGGGTGAGTCTGATAAACTGATGTGTGTTCCCCCCGGTTCAGCTCTGATATTTTCTCCCACATTGCCCAGCGCTGTGAAGGAATAATCTGAGAGGGGAGGGCCAGCGGCTAGAGCGGCAAAAGCCAATGTGTGCTTCTCTTTTACCGATATATATTTAACGATATCTTTTGCATTTCTAATCCAAACAACGTCAAACTTGGCACTGCACTTACTCTCGTGCCCGTAGCAAGACACCTGTCAAGTTTGAAATCCATCGGACTAACGGTTCTAGAGATATGCGCATAACACACAGACAGACAGAAAGACAGACAGACAGAGGGATCATCTGACAGCACCAAAGAACAACCGTTTTCCCTCCAAGGGTTTTATAAAACTATTGTAAGTGACTGTGTGGACTCCCATGACCTCCCAGCCTGCGTGGTGTTTGTGTCCAGCTGAGACTCACCAGCAGGTCCAGCAGGCCGTCGTCGATGGACGCCAGCGCTCTCTCCAGAACTGGAAGCTGTTGAACTCGTCACGGTCCGTCTGTTTCGTTTTGTTCTTCTTCGAATTTAAAACCTCCACCGGATCCTGGAGTGGGAACCAACGTCACCACACAAACTGAAACCTTTTGGGCCCTATCTCGTACCCGGCGCAGCGCAGCGCAAGCCCGACGCAACTGTCTTTGCTATTTTAAGACCGACGCAGTTGTCAGTTTCCTGTCCAGCGTCCACGTCGTTTAAATAGCAAACGCACCTGCGCCATCAGTGGCCCATGGCTGGTCTTACAGGGAGGTGTGTTCAGGTGCATTCTGGGCGTGCTGGTCTTACAGGGAGGTGTGTTCAGGTGCATTCTGGCGTGCTGGTCTTACAGGGAGTGTGTTCAGGTGCATTCTGGGCGTGCTGGTCTTACAGGGAGGTGTGTTCAGGTGCATTCTGGGCGTGCTGGTCTTACAGGGAGGTGTGTTCAGTAGGGCTTTGACTCCGAACTTCGATATTCGAATATAATTCGAATATTAAAAATAATATTGATATTCGAACGAATATTAGGCAGCCCTTAATATTCGAATTTCGAACCTGTTATGGGCATTATTTTTTTGTAAATGTGTTTGCTTGTAAACCTTGTTTTCAATTCAGATTTCGAGGCTTTTTCACGCATTTCAAAATGTAACTACACGTCGCGGCGACGCACGTCGCTCGGCCGCGGCTTGGTAGCGCATTTCCCCCCCGACTCATTTCCTGGTTCTCTTTCACCATAAACAACGTAACATCAAGGAGAGGGTTAACTTCTCCTGGTCCAGATGTCTCACCGTGATCAGAAAACACAGGGGAGACACTTTGTTTGTCTCACTAAGACTATAGAGTCGCTACTCGCTCTGAAGCTACCGGTAATCACCGTCACTCTCTCACTCTAACACACACTACACACACACACACACACACACACACACACACACCTCGACGCACACACCAGCGCAAAAGTATGAACATCAGACCACTTATGTAGGCTACGGTGAAATATCCGACCTTCCTGTTGAAAGCATATTGTTTGTGTTTAATCCAGAGTCTGACTTTTAATAATAAAACCAGTGGTGGCAGTGTGTTCTTCTTCTAACAACATCATTGCACGCCTACTGACTGATACACTGCCCCCTGGTGGACAGAACATATACCAAGTTTGATACCAATATAAGCCTTACTGAAGGCATTTAATGGTCAAAATATTATTAATAAATATTTGAATATATTCGAATATTAATATTCATAAATACACGAACTTCGAATATGATTTTTGGGCAAAAGTCAAAGCCCTAGTGTTCAGGTGCATTCTGGGAGTATTGCTATCTTGAGGCAGCAGGAAGTGATCGCACCATTGACCAACAAAAACCTGGTCTAAAGTCAATAACGCAGCATTTCATTGTTATTTTAACAGAGCATTAGTAAAATGATGCTAGGCTCGTGCACAGCGAGCGCACACTATGCTTGTTACACACACAGGGACGCACAGCAGCACACACACACACACACACACACACACACACACACACACACACACACACACAGCAGCACACACACATGCAGAAGATTACAAATTAAAATATTACGGTGCAAATCCTCCATCATAACAGCAATGCTCCAAGGTCCAAACGCGCCTGGCTTTTAAAGGGAATGGGAGATGATCTCTGATTGGTTGATTGCATGTTACGCCCAAAACTCACCTCTGATTAATGAAGACACTAAGTACAACCCTTTAGAACCATGCACCCGGCACACGGAGCCTTTTTTCCGCCATCAAACTAGCAAAAGTGGATTTGGACACGCCCTAAACACACCTGCACCAGGCGCTTCACGCCGTGCGCTTAGACCGTTAAAATAGGGTCCTTCAAGTTTCAGTTCCATGTAACCAGGGTAACCAGGGTAACTGGGGTATGGTTTTACTTCTGTGGCAGGACGCAGTGTTGACAGCTGGATGGACAGTCTGTTAAGACATCTCTTCCGGTGTCCGCTGCCGTCTCGGTGAGGAGTAAAACAGACGCCGGCTCTTTGCCGCTCTGAGTCGACCAACGCTGTTTAGTTGTATCATAGCACGACTACGAGTCACAGCGCTGACGGATTATTTCCGGGTCAAAACCACTCCAGCAGAGCGGGGAGGGGCGGTTGAAGCATGCGCAGACACTTAACCCGTTAAGGTGTATGCATGCAGGGCTACCCCGGTTACTAAAAGTTTTGTCTGTATCCTTCACGTTACACTTCAGGGGTTGCTCCGGTGCTGCAGGAAATTCCACCGGATGTATGACTTTTCCGTTTCCTTCCGCTTTCTTTGTGTTGGAATTTTAATGAATGAAATGCAGCAAAGAGCCGCAGGGCGGAGTCAAACTTGTGGCCGCTGCGTCGAGGAGTAAACCTCTATATATGGGCGCCTGCTCTACCAGGTGAGCTAACCGGGCGCCCTATGAGACTATGGTAACTGCTCCTCAGATCTCTGCAGGGTAAATCCAGACAGCTAGACTATCTGTCCAATAGGGTTGGGTATCGCTTGGGTTTTTTTCCGAAAACGGTGCTAAAGCGATGAACCGGTACTTTTTAATAAAGTTAAAAAGAATGGCTTGTTTATTGCTAAGGTCATATGGTCAAAATTAAAGATTTAATAATAATGTAATAACTATAACTTATAACTATACTTATTTCACCAGTAAATTGCTGTTGAATGACAAAAACAACCACCAGATGGGAAAAGGGTATTTTACAATAACTTTGAATGCACCACGAGGCTGGCGAGTTTCAAGTGAACGCACCGTCTGTGTTGTTATTCCGACGTCGGCAGCTGCAGTCAGACCGTTACGTCCCGCTGCTGGAATCCTCTACAGGGAAATACAGTCACAATGTACACTGTTTAACGTTAGCTGTCAGCATTTTAACCTGTTTAATCCAGCTGCTAGCTAAAGCTAGGCTAACGTTACCTGCTGTCGAGTGAAGTGGAAAGTCAGACACCGGAATGAGGCACTGAAATTTTCGTTCTTATTCGGTCTCGTTACTATTCAATTCAATTCAATTTTTTTTATAGTATCAAATCATAACAAGTTATCTCAAGACACTTTACAGATAGAGTCGGTCTAGACCACACTCTATAATTTGACCAACAATTCCAGTAATTCCCCGTTTACGTCGGCACCGGTGCCCTATTGGCACCGCGTTTCGGTACCCAACCCTACTGTCCAATTCTGAGTTTTCTGTTGCACGACTATTTTGCAGCGGCTCTGTGCATTCCTGGATGGGAGAACAACATGCTCTGGTGTTTCTTTAAACCAATCACAATCATCTTGGGCGGGGCTAAGCTCCGGACGGAGCCACGGTGCCTCTGCTGAATAGTCTCAGGAAGCATAACTCAGAAGGGCTGAAAAAGGTGACCCCCCCCGAGAAGAAAATAAAGGGAAAACAACATTTTCCCGGTGCTAAAACGATACTTTTAAAACGGTGCCTGAACCGACATATTTTAATATATACAATATATATATATATATATATATATATATATATATATATATATATAATATATAAGGAGCACCTTGTTCAATTGTATTTGTCTATTCAAAAATATAAAACAATAAAAAGTTGATCTAAAAAATAAAAAAAAATGAGTTAATTGCTAAGGCCACAGGGTCAAAATTAAATGATTTATTCAAAATGTAATAACAATAACTTATTTCACCAGTAAATTCCTGTTAAACAACTACTGGATGGGAAAAGGGTATTTTACAACAACTTTGAATGCACCACGAGGCTGGCGAGGCGAGGCTGTGGTGTTTTTCAGACAGCGGCAGCAGCAGACTACACAGTGACATACAGACAAACTTTTACACTGTTTAGCTGTCAGCATTGTAACCGTGTTTACTCCAGCTGCTAGCTAACAGTAGGCTAACGTTAGCTGCTGCTAAGTGTAGTGTTGACTAGCTAACAGTAGGCTAACGTTAGCTGCTGCTAAGTGTAGTGTTGACTAGCTTACAGTAGGCTAACGTTAGCTGCTGCTAAGTGTAGTGTTGACTAGCTAACAGTAGGCTAACGTTAGCTGCTGCTAAGTGTAGTGTTGACTAGCTTACAGTAGGCTAACGTTAGCTGCTGCTAAGTGTAGTGTTGACTAGCGTCCCGTGCGGCGATGTTTCAGTTCCCTCTAACGTCCGTTTGCGGAGCATCAGAGAGAAGCGCAGGTATTTAAGTGGCACCTAAATAAGGCACCGAAAGCCACGGTCCGGTAGATAACGGTCGTTACACGATTCACGTGGATGATATTTTCCCATTCAAAACGGCAATTTTCGCCGAAAAGCGACTAGTTTGCAGGTATGAGGAAGGAACTTGTTTTGGTGGAACATGTGTACGTTCAAAAGTAGTTTTAGTCGTGCAACAGAAAACTCAGATTGGACAGATAGTCTAGCTAGCTGTCTGGATTTACCCTGCAGAGATCTGAGGAGCAGTTAACCATAGTCCTCACAAATCCACCAGAGGTTAGAACACCAACACAAAGACAGAGGAAGGAGACGGACATCCGGACGAATTTCTGGCGGCACCGGAGCATCCCATAAGTGGAACGTCGAGGATGTAAACAGTATAATGTAAGTGATTGTGTTAAATTGGCATTAATGATATTGTCTCGTATCGGTCGCAGGCCCCTGAATCAAGTCTAAATCTTATCGCAGCAGACTTTAAGATATCAGCAAATACGGTATCGTTGTCCTAAGAATCCATATCATATTGTACCGTGTTGAAACTCTTTGGTTGTTGTGACGTTTAACTCACCAGCAGATCCAGCAGCTCGCTGTCGATGGACGGCAGCGGCTCTCTCCAGAACTGGAAGCTGTTGAACTCGTCCCCGCCGTCTGACGTCACCTCCGTCTGTGTGACGTTCAAACTGTCCGCAGGTTTCTGAAGAAACGCATGTTTTAGGCTTCATTACTTCACTCTGCAGTGAGATGTTTTATAAGAACTCTCGTGAGAAAGTTATTGTGTGTCTGTTACCTTGGCGGGGAAGTGGAAGCCTGCAACGTTAACGGGAGTCTCCGGGTGGCGCTGTGTGGTCTGAATATTAACCTGAAAACATTAAATATTCCAACGTTACTGAAACTACACCAAGTAGGACTCAAGGGAATCAAACACGGGGGACTGGGGTTAGCGTAGCTTAGCACAAAGCACTGGAAGACCTAGACCACAATACACAACAAAAAAACTAAACAATGTACGTGTGTGTGTGTGTGTGTGTGTGTGTGTGTGTTTGTGTTTGTGTCTGTGTGTGTGTGTGTGTATGTGCGTGTGTGTGTGTGCGTGTATGTTTGTGTGTCTGTGTGTGCGTGTATGTTTGTGTGTCTGTGTGTGCGTGTATGTTTGTGTGTCTGTGTGTGCGTGTATGTTTGTGTGTCTGTGTGTGCGTGTCTATGTGGCTGTGTGTGTCTGTGCGTGTGTGTTTGTGTCTCTGTGTGTGTGTGTGTGTGTGTGTGTGTGTGTCTGTGTGTGTGTCTGTGTGTCTATGTGGCTGTGTGTGTCTGTGCGTGTGTGTTTGTGTGTCTGTGTATGCGTGCTTGTGTGTGTGTGTGTGTGTGTGTGTGTTTGTGTCTGTGCGTGTGTGTGTGCTTGTGTGTGTGTGTGCGTGTATGTTTGTGTGTGCGTGTCTATGTGGCTGTGTGTGTCTGTGCGTGTATGTTTGTGTGTCTGTGTGTGTGTATGTGTCTGTGTGTGTGTGCGTGCGTGCGTGTGTGTGCGTGTGTGTGCGCGCGTGCGTGCGTGTGTGTGTGCGTGTGTATGTGTGTGTGTGCGTGCGTGTGCGTGCGTGTGTATAAATGCCTGATGTTTCTCCCTGCGGTACCTTGATCTCCGGCTCTTTCTTCAGGTGCTGGGAGCCGACGTGCTCCAGCTCCAGCTGGTAGGTCAGAGCCAGCACCTTGATGTCGGTCGCTGACAGACTCGGGTAGTCTCCGGTCTTCTTGGAGAACTCGGTCACTGAGACGACAAACAAGCAGAGACTCAGACACATGTTGAGAGGTTACGTGTCTACGGGAACGCCTAACTTTGGGTTCAGCAACTATCTCGGGAGGTCCCGACACACGTCTGCATGGATTTGAGATGATCACAAACGCTTCTCATTCATTTGTAAATTAGTGTTATGTAAATACAGATCTTTTGAATTACTTGTTTGTGTATTTGCAATATATTTTTGTGTGGTGGTGTAAATGTAGCTTTAGTTTATACCCAGTCTGATGTGTTCGGGATGCGGCTCTTTAAAGTTGAGCGTGTACGGCAGGAAGGCCAGACTCCTCCGGGTGGGTTTGTCCCGGATCTCGTCCACCACATCTTTCAGCGTGTAGATGTTGCTGCCGATATCCTGCAACACAAACAAACAACAACACAAACAGCTGTTAGTCCAACAACACAAACAGCTGTTAGTTTAACAACACAAACAGCTGTTGGTCCAACAACACAAACAGCTGTTAGTCCAACAACACAAACAGCTGTTAGTCTAACAACACAAACAGCTGTTAGTCCAACAACACAAACAGCTGTTAGTCCAACAACACAAACAGCTGTTAGTCCAACAACACAAACAGCTGTTAGTCCAACAACACAAACAGCTGTTGGTCCAACAACACAAACAGCTGTTGGTCCAACAACACAAACAGCTGTTGGTCCAACAACACAAACAGCTGTTGGTCCAACAACACAAACAGCTGTTAGTCCAACAACACAAACAGCTGTTAGTCTAACAACACAAACAGCTGTTAGTCTAACAACACAAACAGCTGTTAGTCCAACAACACAAACAGCTGTTAGTCCAACAACACAAACAGCTGTTAGTCCAACAACACAAACAGCTGTTGGTCCAACAACACAAACAGCTGTTAGTCCAACAACACAAACAGCTGTTGGTCCAACAACACAAACAGCTGTTAGTCCAAACACACAAACAGCTGTTAGTCTAACAACACAAACAGCTGTTAGTCCAACAACACAAACAGCTGTTAGTCCCAACAACACAAACAGCTGTTAGTCCAACAACACAAACAGCTGTTAGTCTAACAACACAAACAGCTGTTAGTCCAACAACACAAACAGCTGTTAGTCTAACAACACAAACAGCTGTTAGTCCAACAACACAAACAGCTGTTGGTCCAACAACACAAACAGCTGAAAAGAAAGAAGTATGAGCGATATCCGCCGTTTTGCTCGGCGTCCTGTTTTCTCCTGGGAGCAACTCCACGGCAACGGCAACAGCATGAAAGACGCGCAAAATTTGTTATGGTGACGGGCCTAGCTGGTGGTCCAACAACCCAAACAGCTGTTGTTAAACTGGACGGGCCCAGTAACCTCTGAATAGTTCTACTTGTTAAACTGGACGGGCCCAGTAACCTCTGAATAGTTCTACTTGTTGTTAAATTGCAATGTGAGCAGCAGCCAGCGGGGGTGCATTATGTCGGCAGGATCATTTAAAAGGCAACCATGACTACATTTTTTGTACAGCCGTATTTCTGATACCGTGGTGGCAGAAATGTTGCCATGGTGGGCCGCCACTACAGAATCTGTACGTTTCTTTATGCATATTGTTTAATTAACGTTTGCATATCTGCAACCAAGTCTCTCCTGATTGAAATGAGCATCCTGCTTAAAACCAACCAGTATTATATTATCTCACTCATTATTCTATTGGTTAGATGTAAGTAGTAGTCTCTCCAATCAGAAACCTGGATTTATATATTATGTTTTGGAAATGACACAACATTCAAAGATGATAGAGATGCGAGAGGAGAGTAGAGAGAGAGAGAGAAGAGAGATCAGACGAGAGAGACAGAGACAGAGAGCAGGAGAGAGACACAGCGATAGAGAGACATAGACAGAGCGAGAGCGAGAGAGAGAGAAGCTAGTAAAGAAAGAGATGAGCGAGAGCGAGAGAGACAGAGGCGCTTAGACAGAGACAGAGAGCGATACAGGGTAGCAGAGACACGAGAGAGAGACGCATAGACAGAGAGATAGAGAGAGAGAGAGAAAGAGAGAAGACAGAGATAGATTGAGAGATAGATACAGACATGTAGACAGAGAGAGAGATAGATACAGAGAGCTAGTATAGAGACAGAGAGAGATGATACAGAAGATACAAGAGAACAATCCATATAGATACAAAGATACTATAAGATCCGAGATCCTTAGACATATATTAGCATAGTATAAGATGCATAGATAAGAAAAGATATCGATTATACGAGAGTATACATCTATCATATATATAGCCCATATATTATAGAGCAATAAATAGTATATATGAGCGAATACAGATAGATTAGAGATATCTAGATAATCGATATAGCATATAGACATATACTAGAGTTAGACATAGAGTCATATAGATAGATGAGATATATATATATAGCTATAGATATATACTATATAGACAGAGGATAGTGATAGTATAGCGAACTCTATAGAGACAGAATAGCGAACAATATAGATTTGAGATGATATAGATAGATACATCTATAGATAGTATATACGACATTAAAGATAATAGAGATCTAAGATAGATAGAATACATATCGAATCAGTTTCTGTATACTAGAGATAGTTTAGTTACCATATACGTTAGAAGATATCCATCGGTGTAGATAGATTATGTTCTTTCATATACGACTCACGCGAGCACCACAGGAAGGTGCTGATAGTGCTCTACAACAAATGCAAGGTGACACGCAACCCAGAAGTAGACCACGAACTGGCCACCGGCGCGGGCATAAGCGATGTCAAAAGGATTTCGGTCTGCCCGTGCTCCGGTGAACTCGCGCTCCTTGAGAGATTGATCGACGTGCTGGACAAGTGTGGCATAGAACTACTCTACGTGTACAACGCAGAGTTTGATGTCAGGGTGATTGAGCAGCGTGTGCATTTCTACGCAGAATCAAACTACGCAAAGTCCCGCGACCTAGCCACGCAGAAACGAGCCAAAACGCTATTGGAAAACTGGTACGGGCTCTTTGTGACCAGGGCACTGACCGTGGACACGGTGGCGCCTTTCTTCCAGTTTGAAAATGTACGCTATCTGGACATGTACGAGCAGATGCTCAAGAGCTTAGGTTCGGAGTTGCTGGACGGTGCCGTGACAGAGTACAAGCTCCACAAGGCATACTGCACATCGGAAGGTTCAACAAAGAGAAGGCGAAGCTGGGCCACTTCAAGATGAACAGCTGCGGTATGAACATCGTAGATTTGTACAGGATGGCAGGGACCAGAGACATCAAGTTTGCATGCACCAGCATGAAGTTGAACGACGTGGCCCCCTTTGTCATTGCCATGGCCAGGAGGCTACATGGAAAGCCCCCGAAGGACACGAGAAAGCTTCACAAGCTGGCAGACGTCAGTTACTCTAGAATGGACGAGATGATCAACAGTGGGGGGAAGAGTCTCTTTGCCGTGCTCGTCTACAACTTAGTGGACTCGCAGTTGTGCGCCAGGCTGGCCAAGGTCCTGAAGCCCGTGTCGGCACTCTTCCACCGATGTAGGACCACTCTCAACATAGATGTCGTGGTACACGGAAGAGGGGATCTGTTTGGCGGCTTCGTGCAGAGCATTCACTCTGTCCAGATCCCTCAGCTCAAAATTACCCTCGACACTCTCAGAGTCAAAGCGGGACCCGCGGGTGTGCAACTAAGAAGCCGCACGCGATGGAATCCCGAGTTCCAGGCCGACGACGGTGTCAAGTGGAAGGGGGGAGCTGTGTGCGACCCTCTCACGGGCCTCCACTACTCGGGACCTGGAATGGGCCTGGAACTAGCATTCGACTTTGCCAGCATGTACCCGTCCATAATGTGCGCGCTCAACATCTCGCCCGAGACCACAATTCCCTGGCCGCCCGTAGACTTCCCCCACGATCTATCGGGTTGGGTGTGTTACAACTGGGAGGCCGAGGGCTTCGAGTACGCCTCGCTCATTCTCAAGTACGACCAGGCCCAAGGTTGCTTTGTCCGCGCGCCGGCCATATTCTCTTCCTCGGTCGAGTACTATCTCAACCAGCGAGCCGAGTTCAAGAGGAAGCTCAAGGACCCCGAGATCGGCGAGGCCGAGCGAGTGTACTGCAAGACGCTTGAAGGAGAGTGTAAAGTCCTGGCCAACTCCTTCTACGGAACGGCTCCGCATCCCTGTGGGCCGCTCATATCCGGCCACGGTAGGCAACAGATTTCTGTGGTAAACAGCTGCGTGTCTACCTTTTACAAGCACCGTTGCCCCGTTGTCTATGGAGACACTGACAGCGTTATGGTCTCAGTTGGACACGGACCAGGGGACCAGGCTGAGAGCCAAGTGGCCGACGTTGACATCACAGGAGATGAAGATCCGCTCGCTCAGAAGCCTGAGAATGAACTCCTCGAGACCTTCGCCGGCAAGGCCCGCGTGGCTTTGGGTGACAAGTTTAGGCGGGCCGGCGAGCAGGTGCCTGCCTTTCTGGACTACGTGCACAGCGCATTGGTGGAGGACACGCTCACAAGGATGTACATGATAGGCAGCGGTAACAAGCACCAAAAGCTAGAGAGAGACCCCAAGGGCACGTTCACTAAGGAAGGCTACCCTGTGTACGTGACTGAAGTACCTGGCTCTCGAGAACGTTTGGACGTCACGGGACCCTTCGTCAAAGACAGGAGAGTCAAGCTGGAATACGAAAACAGTTGCTCCATATACTGTCACGTCGCCAAGAAGACCTACGTGGCTCTCACTCACAACCTCGACGACAAGGGCGATCCATCGTCCCTCTCCGTTAAGGTCAGGGGATTGTCAGCCTTCAAAAGTGTGCGCTCGCCTTGCGACTCCGCGGTCACGGAGACCTTCATAGCGTGTGTCATCAGGGGAGACTGTATCAAGCTTCACACGGACCAAGTGTCATGTTTTTCCACCTGCCCCTGGCACAAGCTCAATCCGGGAGATGTCATCTTGTACCTGGAGCGGGAACCCCGCGTGGATTATCTCGGCCAGTGGTTAGAGCTACATCGAGCTAGCTCATTTCTCACTGAGTACTGTGTCAAAGACGTTGTAACGCTGCAGTTGGACTCGGGTTTCTCAGCAGTCTCTACGACACTCGTCCCCTTGCAGGCAAACGAGTCTGGATCGCCCGGGGGGCTAACTGTGAGAATGTTGTACAAAGACGGGTATTGCATGAACCACATGTTCTCGAGCAAACAAGGCATACTCCGAGACCTGCTGATGTGCAAAGCGGCTGAACTCATCGCGTCAAAGATGGGAGCCGGGTTCTTTCCTTGGAGTAGCCTCATCAAATCGTCAAAGAACAAGCACTTTAGTCGAGTAACCCTGGACCGCTTAAAAGTGGCCAATTCCAGTGTAAAAACCTCATACGTGGAAATTGTAAAGACCTGGCTAAAGCGCATCACGGGACTCTCTGTGAAGCCCGTCGAGGTCATTGAGTATCACAAGTGCAACCCGTGCGAGGCCGCTTTCTACAGATACCCGGTGAACCTGCAGGCTAACACAGGGTGTATCACGGCCATGTTCGGAGGTTCGCTCAAGTGCGAGGCCAGGTGTTCCAAATCTGGAAAGGTCTCTGACACAGAGCAGGGTTGCGGGAGCGAATCAGAGCACAAAGTCCTGGACGAGTGTCACGAACAGAACCAGAACGCTCCCTCGTCTCACACGGAACTCGTATCCCACCCGTACCAGCCGTTCAACAAGTGTTACGGAAACTCCAGGGTGTTGATTGCTCACTGTGCAGACCGCACGTTGGTCAATTGTTCGGGGAAGCTGGTGGCTCACTGCATCATAGACTACTGCCTGCCCCGCTACATGTACAGTTCCGCGCTGGGGCCCGCTAGCCTGGATGACTGTAAAGAACACCTGCTTGCGTCAATCAACTCTGTCAGACAGAGGTTGAACAGGGCAACCGTGGCTTTCAACGCGCTGATGAACAACTGCCCTGAACACATGATACCCGTGCACGGAACTCGTGAGTTGGAGCACCTGAGGATAAACAGGGAGACCGTGACTCGTCTCCCGGGTGAGAAACTCGAGGCCTGTCTCAAGGTGATCACAGAGGACATGTCACTAAGGCCCGACGTTGTCTACAAGAACCTGAGCGCTCAGCTTGGAAAGAAACTCGCCGAAGCCATATCTCAAGGCACAGTGTCCATGCGAGACGCGGACGACACGTCACATCTCCCCTGTTCGGAAGCCTCTATATCGCTCTCGCTGCCCACGGCCATACTCGCAGACGCGGGGATCGCTTCCTCCGCCGGTAGGCTTTCCATAGCCAGAAGCGAGCTATGCGAGAGGCCTTTAGTGGATCTGGCCGGCGTCCTGTACCAGACCGTAATCATGTTGCAGATACACACTCCCGATGCCTTTAGCTCAGCGACTGCGATCTACCCCGAGTCTGTTCTCTGTATCATGCCCTATTCATGTGCGGACGCACACCTCATGCGAACATGGATCGAGGCCTTCAGGGGGAAAAAGTGGCTCAAACCCACGCTAGTCAAGCTCGGCAAAAGGAAGCGGCCTGTCGACTACAACTACAGGGAGGTCACGTATCATTGCACAGGCTGTAAAAACTTCTACATGGACCTGTTTGCCAACAACATTCCAGGTCACAAGCTTCTAGAATTGGTTTACGGACAGGACAAGAGGCGAAAGATAGGACAGTGTGTCAGCGAAACACCGTGGTGCTCTTGATCTTCTCTCGCCACATGACCCCTTTCTTCAACGTGTATTGAGATACAGATCCAAAAATGCTGTGTTAATCCAAAAACTCTAACCCCTAACCGTGGCAATTATACGCTCCTCGCAACGTGAACCATACTCAGTCAAGATGTCTTTCAGTCAAAGTGAGTACGTTGTATCCCACACCATGACCAATGCCAGTAAGCCCCATCAGCCTGTCATTTTAAAAGTGGACCTGTGTGGCCTCATATCCATCGGTGAGTGCAGCACTCTGTTTGTGGTTGACAAGATGAACCTTACGGCATACAAACAAGGCACCGTGGAAAAAATACCAGTCAAGTTCGCTATTGTGAACGACACCGACAACAGGATCCTGACCAGCGAGCCGGGCAGGCTTTCCTCAAAGTGGAATGTCAACATTGACTGTGGATCGCGTATGAAGATAGCGGGCACCGACACTGAACCTTTCCGTCGTACCCTACCTGTGTACGATGAAGAAAACAGGCAGGCCCTCGTCAATGTATTGGCCTTCATGATGTCAGAAAGCCTCTGGGCCTCGGACAAGGCGCAAGGTGCTTTCGACCTCCTCGTCGAGTCTACCCGAGGAGAATATGCATTCACGTGCCAACGGTGTTTGCAGATCGGCGTTGCCTGCGTCAAAAAAGAGCCCCCGAGTGAACTGCCGTCATTCTCCTTCCCGTCGTGTCCAGATGGCTATGTGTGCATACCTTCCCCACAAGCCTTTCCTGACAAAGACTACGACGCTCTCCGGAATCTCCTAACTCTCTTGAGATCCGCTTCCATGGACAACCTTGACATTGTAACACGAATCAGTGAGGAGATATCCACCGACCCAGCCTTGGAAGAGCTTGAGTGTACATATGGCCATCAAACACACGTACACAAGAGGACCATAGAAATCCCATACACGGTGGTGAAATACATCAGCACCCTGTACCAGACCATGAGCGAGTACGCAGACAACTTCGCCATAGTGGACCGTAATAGGCACTACATCAAAGTCTTGATCGAGAGCCCTTTGGAGAACATAGGTGAAGTCACCGGCTCTGTGTCCCTAACCAAAATCTACGGATCAACTCTCCTTGACATTTACAACAAACTCATTCATGGCCTCCACAATTCCGAGGTGCGTGAGGAACAACAACTCGACAGCGTTGTCAACATTACACAGTTGAGCCCTGACGTGTTGATCAGGAGAACACAGTTGGCTTTTGTGTTGAATAATCATATGTCATTAAAGGATTGGTCTCGCTTCTACTATGGGTGAAATGTGCAAGCTGAATACATGTAAATAAAAAAACAATACAAACAAATGGTCATTCACTGTCTTTACCGGGTGCAATATGCATGCTGAGAACATGTAAATAAACACAATACAAACGAATGGTCATTCACTGTCTTTAATGGGGGAAATGTGCAAGCTCAGTACACACATTGCAATGTGAATAAAGACAACAGAAATGAATTTTACATCACTGGGTATAACAAAGCAATGCCGATGCACACATTTGGGTGTGAAATAGACATGTCAAGGGTTCTATGTTCACGGGTTAGGGTTGGGGTTAGGAGTCGTTCACCCTAGCTTAATAGAATGATTGGCTCGACAAACGAGATAGCCTCTGTGTAGCGCATATGATTATGTTCGCCACGCTTAATGTGTGAGTATTATACATTACTTAAAACTGACTCAACTCACTACTCGTGCCACCACTCGTGACACTAAAAATGTCAGAGGATAGCGGCATAGAAACAGACCACGGTGGTCTTAGCCAGGTGAGATCAGTATTGTCAGTTAACACAATTTGTCAGGTTAAAGTCATCAATTTACGCTAACCACAGCTGTACTCTACTCAACAGGCGTCTACCATAACCCTGGACCGCACTGTAGGTATCTGATATAGATAGATAGAGACTATTGTCAAACATGGTTCCTATTCCTGTACGTGATATACCGTGCATGTATTGCAGGAGAGTGATTACATGCTATCCTCAGACGAAGAGGCACCTGAAAACCCTGTGGTACAAGTGCATCCACTGTTACCCCCAGAACTCCTCAACCGTGCACATGCCAATGCTGCATTGCCTCCCGTTCCCCCTGTGAATGATGTGAACGCCGACATGGTAATAATGTTCTCATTACGTGTTGACAGCTTATCCGTGTATGGCCTCATGGTAATTACATTTATCTTTCTCTCAAGTACATGGCCGATGATGAGGACGAGGAGCTGGAAGATGGATAACAACCACAGCCCATTCATTCTCAACAGTGTGTATTGTTTATGTTTGATGACTGCCTCCATGGCCAGTGACCGGTTCGAGGAATAATTTACTCAATCAATAAATTGCCATTTGCTTCCAGAAACACGTTTGCCTTTATTCACATATTGACATTGATCATTATAACACGAGTACTTTGAAAAGACATAGTATAACAGGGATATGACAGTGAATACATATATAATATATATAAATGTAATGTCTCCAGAATGCTTGTCACCTAACTTTGCCCAGATTCTGTCCTTATACATCAATGAGTATAACAACACAAGTGCCTATGAAATCACATAGTGGAAAAAAACAGGGATATATCAGCGATTACACATGTCTACAGATTGCTTGTCTCCCCTGGGTGAGCCCTTGTGGGACCACTGTGTGTTTGGATGTGGATTTAAAAACACCCCCCTTTGAAGGCAGGTTTCAAGATCACACAGACTTTTCCTTAACCCTTGTGTTGTCCTTCATGTCACGGGGACTTGTTTAGTTTATGTACTGTCCTACTACCCTGGCGTTGTGCTTCGACCCTTTCGTGTGTGTGTGTGTGTGTGTGTGTGTGTGTGTGTGTGTGTGTGTGTGTGTGTGTGTGTGTGTAATAATCTCACATCTCACACAGCAGACACATGCCAAAGGGTTTTTATTCAAAAGATTTTCAACAGTGTTGTTCATGTCACTTTGTTGCACCTGTTCACATCTCAATAGCACACACTGTGTGTGCGTTGACTTCGCTCGTCTCTCGTGGTGTTCAGTGTCAGGCCGTAGGCGATTCCAGGTCGACACGGTCAAAAGCACGAGCGAGACAACGGGTGTCGTCGTCGTCGTTGTCGTTGTCGTTGTTGTGTTTGTCTGCTCGTTGTTGTGCAGAGCAAAGCCCAAGCCCAAACCGGCGGCGTTCGAGCCAAGAGGCTACAGTCCGCGCACACATTCCGCGCAGTTGAGCCGCGTGCATCTCCCGCAGATGTATCTCTTGCAGGCCCCGCACGCCGTGTATGTCTTGCGGTCCTTTGTCTTTGGACAGAGCTGACACCTCTTCCTCTTGCTGGCCACTCTGGGCGCGGTCGGTTCCACATCGTCGTCGTTGTCGTCGTCGTTGTCGTCGTCGTTGTCGTCGTCAACACCCTCTCTGTGCTCTCGAGCGGCCGCGGCCCTGCTCGTCAAGGCCTTGACGAGTGCGGCGGACGCTTCCGTGCGAGGGAGACGCGAGCGTCTCTCGATGAGCGGAGTCACGAGCGCCCTGCCCAGCTGCTCCAGGAACACGCGCCTCCTGTAGAGCTTGCCGCGCATCCACTGGGGCCTGAGCTCTCGCCAGAGCACAAAGGCGTTGTAGGCGGACACGTCGAGGATGTTGTGGAACACGGCGAGGGGCCAGCGCGTCGTCTTCCTGCGGCAGCTGTACGTGCCGACGAGCTTGTCCAGGTTGTCCACGCCGCCCTTGGTGCTGTTGTAGTGCAGGATGATGTCGGGCTTGGCGTCCCTGGTGGCGCGGACGCGCGCCTTCCCCGTGTGCAGCGTGCTCAGCAGCAGCACGTTCTTGTGCCTCTTGGGCACGTAGGACACCAGAGTGACGGTGGGCGTGAAGGCGAACCTGGACGAGAAGAGCGCACGGCCCTTGGTGTTGAGCAAGGCGCGCGGCAGCTCGGGCTTGTTTTTGCGCATCGTGCCCACCACGGTGAGGCGCCTCTCGATGAGCAGCCGCCGGGCCAGCTCGTAGGAGGTGAAAAAGTTGTCGCACGTCACGTTGCGCGGACCCCGCAGGCCCTTGGTCACGTCCAGCACCACGCGCGCGCCCAGATTCCTCTCGGGCCCGCCGCTCGCCGACTTGCCCGTGTACATCTGCATGTTCCACGCGTAGCTGGACGCGGCGTCGCAGGCCACCCAGGACTTGAGTCCGTACCTGGCGGGCTTGCTGGGCATGTACTGGCGGAAGGAGCATCGACCTTGTTGTCGTTGTCGTTGTCGTTGTCGTCGTCGTTGTCGTTGTCGTTGTTGTCGTTGTCGTTGTCGTTGTTGGCGTTGGAGGTGTTGGACGTGTCGTCAAAGAGTGAGAATGAGAAAGACACGGAAAAAGAACTCGGAGGAAGACAAAGAAGGGGGGAAGGAGGGAAGGTGAAGAAGAAGAAGAAGAATGAGATAGAAATTGTAGATGAGAATACAAGCACACGAGAAAAGAACAAAATGTTTAGAAACGTCCGCATGCGCACACACACACAAAAGCATTGTAAACGGCGAGCTGGAAAAAGACCAAGAAAAAGACGAGACAATTGTGCCACTGCGGTCGCGATACGACGATAATGAAAGTAGCAGTTGCGGTGACAAATACCCACCTCGAAAGGGAACCAGCTGCTCGTCCACGGTCACGTCGGGGCCCGGGTTGTAGAGGCGAGGCAGCCGCCGCACCCAGGCGTCCCACACGTCTCGTATGGCCGCCAGTTTGTCCGCGGCTCGTCTGGCGGCTCTCGTCTCGCGGTCGTCGAATCGCAGCAGTCGCGAGAACGCGTGGAAGCGCTTGAGCGGCATCGTGGCGCGGAAAATGGCCCTGCCGCTCTCCTCGTGCCACAGGCTCTCCAGTGCCTCGTTTCGGGACCTGTACACGCCGGCGAGGAGCAGCAGCCCGATGTAGCCGCGCAGGTCCGTGGCGTCCATCAGTTTCCAGCCGTTGCCGCACTTCCTTAGGCCCTCGATGTTCGTGGCGGTCACCACGATCTCTTGTATGTGCCGCGTGACAAACAGCTCGAAAGCGGAGAGTATATCGCGGACGCGTGTTGCCGCGTACTCTGTGGGTCCTGGGCTCTGCGGAGCGGTGGCGCGTCTGGCCGGGTCTTGTTGTTGCCGTTCGTCTTGGTCGTGTCGTTCGTCTTGGTCTCGGTCACGTTGGTCTTGGTCTTGGTCTTGGTCTTGGTCTTGGTCTTGGTCGTTGCCGTCGTCGCCGTCGTCCAGTTGTTGTTCCTCGTCCTCTTCATATTCGGCACGACGGCGGCGACGAGGTCCAGGGCGATGGGGATGATACGTCGTGGAGGACCATTCGATCTCGCCGTCTCTCGACGCAAACCTTTCGCTCTCCTCCTCCTCCTCGTCCTCCTCGTCCTCATCGTCTTGTTCCACATCCTGCTCCTCGTCGTCGTGGCCCTCGTTGTCGTCATCTCCCCTTTGCCGTCCACCCTCCTGTGGCGCGTTTGCCCCTCGTTCTTCTCCTCGTTCCTCGTCCTGCTCGCCGTCGTCGTCGCCGCCGTCGCCCTCTCTGTCTTCATCTCCCCTTTGCCATCCACCAGCCTGTGCCACGTTTGCCCCTTGTTCTTCTCCTCGTTCGTCGTCCTGCTCGCCGTCGTCGTCGTCGTCTTCGTCGTCGTCGGCGTCGGCGTCGGCGTCTTCGCCCTCTCTGTTTTCATCTCCCCTTTGCCGTCCACCAGCCTGTGCCGCGTTTGCCCCTCGTTCTTCTCCTCGTTCTTCTCCTCGTTCTTCTCCTCGTTCTTCTCCTCGTTCTTCCCCTCGTTCTTCTCCTCGTTCGCCTCGGTCGTCGGCGTCGTCGTACTCGTCTTCTCCTGCGTCGTGGTCGTGGTCGTGGTCGTGGTCGTGGTCGTGCTCGTCAGCGTCGTGGCGGTCTCTTTCTCCGGCATCGTGTTTGTCTCGGTCCTCTTCTGACGCACACCCGCCGGATGACCATTCGGAGTCGGAGTCGGAGTCGGAGTCGCTGTCGCTGTCACTGTGGTCGTCTTCTTTTTCTTCTTCTTCTTCTTCTTCTTCTTCTTCTTCTTCTTCTTCTTCTTCTGCTACTACTAAATTTTCCACTTGGGGGCCATTGCGTGCCACGTGGGCGATAACCCGATGCAGCTCCAAATTTAGAGTCACACAGCGGGCCATGCCGGCGTCGCAACCGGCTGCTGAACCGAGTACAAAGAGTACAAAGGTCCAGAAGAAGAAGACGAAGAAGACAAAATCTGTACAATATACATGTATATGTATATACATTTGTGTGTGTGTGTGTGTGTGTGTGTGTGTGTGTGTGTAATAAAAGTGTTTAGTAGGACGAGAACGAGGTTTGTTTCTTTCCGCTTTGCCTCACCCTGTCTGTTTTACTACTACAAGCCAGGCCAGGGTCCCCCGAATATCATGGAATGGGTCACAGACACCCGAAGGCCAGAGCCGCGGTAGTAGACAAATACCATGGAATGGGTCACTGTGACCCGAAGGCCAGAGCTGCGGTAGTGGAGAAATACCACGGAATAATGTACGGGTCACATAGACCCGAAGGCCAGAGCAGTGGTAGTGGAGAAATACCATGGAATGGGTCACATAGACCCGAAGGCCAGAGCCGCGGTAGTGGAGAAATACCATTGAATACTGGCCAGGGTCACAGTGACACGAAGGCCAGCACTGCGGTAGAGGAGCAATACCATTGAATACTGGCCAGGGTCACAGTGACCCGAAGGCCAGAGCAGTGGTAGTGGAGAAATACCATGGAATAGTGGCCACATAGAATCCGAAGGCCAGAGCCGCGGCAGCCGTGGAGAAATATCACTGAATACTGGCCAGGGTCACAGTGACCCGAAGGCCAGAGCCGCGGCAGTGGAGAAATGCCATGGAATAGTGGCCAGGGTCACAGTGACCCGAAGGCCAGAGCTGCGGTAGTGGAGAAATGCCATGGAATAGTGGCCAGGGTCACAGTGACCCGAAGGCCAGAGCTGCGGTAGTGGAGAAATGCCATGGAATAGTGGCCAGGGTCACAGTGACCCGAAGGCCAGAGCTGCGGTAGTGGAGAAATACCAGCGAATAACGCACGGGTCAGAGAGACCCGAAGGCCAGAGCCACGGCGGCCGTGGAGAAATACCGTCGAATAACGTGCGGGTCACAGTGACCCGAAGGCCAGAGCCGCAGCGGCCGTGGAGAAATACCACTAAATGACTGGCCAGGGTCACAGTGACCCAAAGGCCAGAGCCGCGGTAGTGGAGAAATACCAACAAATAACGTACGGGTCACAGTGACCCGAAGGCCAGCGCTGCTCAAGTGGAGAAATACCAGCGAATAACGCATGGGTCAGAGAGACCCGAAGGCCAGCGCTGCGGTAGTGGAGAGCAATACCATGGAATACTGGCCAGGGTCACAGTGACCCGAAGGCCAGCGCTGCGGTAGTGGAGAGCAATACCATGGAATACTGGCCAGGGTCACTGTGACCCAAAGGCCAGAGCTGCTCAAGTGGAGAAATACCAGCGAATAACGTATGGGTCAGAGAGACCCGAAGGCCGGAGCTGCGGTAGTGGAGAAATTCCACGGAATAACGTGTGGGTCACAGTGACCCGAAGGCCCGAGCTGCTCAAGTGGAGAAATACCAGCGAATAACGTATGGGTCAGACAGACCCGAAGGCCGGAGCTGCGGTAGTGGAGAAATTCCACGGAATAACGTGTGGGTCACAGTGACCCGAAGGCCCGAGCTGCTCAAGTGGAGAAATACCAGCGAATAACGTATGGGTCAGACAGACCCGAAGGCCGGAGCTGCGGTAGTGGAGAAATACCACGGAATAACGCGTGGGTCACAGTGACCCGAAGGCCAGAGCTGCGGTAGTGTAGAGCAATACCATGGAATACTGGCCAGGGTCACAGTGACCCGAAGGCCAGAGCTGCTCAAGTGGAGAAATACCACTGAATACTGGCCAGGGTCACAGTGACCCGACGGCCAGAGCTGCTCAAGTGGAGAAATACCACTGAATACTGGCCAGGGTCACAGTGACCCGATGGCCAGAGCTGCGGTAGTGGAGAGCAATACCATGGAATACTGGCCAGGGTCACAGTGACCCGAAGGCCAGAGCTGCTCAAGTGGAGAAATACCAGCGAATAACGTATGGGTCAGAGAGACACGAAGGCCGGAGCTGCGGTAGTGGAGAAATTCCACGGAATAACGCGTGGGTCACAGTGACCCGAAGGCCAGAGCTGCGGTAGTGGAGAGCAATACCATGGAATACTGGCCAGGGTCACAGAGACCCGAAGGCCAGGGAGAAATACCATGGAATAACGTATGGGTCAAAGAGACCCGAAGGCCAGAGCCTCGGCCGTGGAGAAATGCCATGGAATAACGTACGGGTCACAGTGACCCGAAGGCCAGAGCTGCTCAATTGGAGAAATGCCATTGAGTAACGTGCGGGTCACAGAGACCCGAAGGCCAGAGTCTCGGTGGCAGGGAGAAATACCATGGAATAACGTGTGGGTCACAGTGACCCCAAGGCCAGAGCTGCTGAAGTGGAGCAATACCATTGAATACTGGCCAGGGTCACGGTGACCCGAAGGCCAGAGCCGCGGCCGTGGAGAAATACCATCAAGTAACGTATGGGTCAGAGAGACCTGAAGGCCAGAGCCGCGGCAGTGGAGAAATACCACGGAATAACGCGTGGGTCAGAGAGACCCGAAGGCCAGGGCCGCGGCCGCGGCCGCGGCCGTGGAGAAATACCACGGAGTAACGTATGGGTCACAGTGACCCGAAGGCCAGGGCCGCGGTAGTGGAGCAATACCATGGAATACTGGCCAGGGTCACAGAGACCCGAAGGCCAGAGCCGCGGCCGTGGAGCAATACCATTGAATACTGGCCAGGGTCACAGAGACCCGAAGGCCAGAGCCGCGGCCGTGGAGAAATACCATGGAACAACGTATGGGTCACAGTGACCCGAAGGCCAGTGCTGCGGCAGTGGAGAAATACCATCGAGTAACGTATGGGTCACAGAGACCCGAAGGCCAGAGCCGCGGCAGTGGAGAAATACCATAGAATAACGTATGGGTCATAGTGACCCGAAGGCCAGCGCTGCGGTAGCGGAGATATACCATCGAGTAACGTATGGGTCACAGAGACCCGAAGCGCAACGCCAGGCCAATACAAAAAGTCAACTAAACTGAACGGGTCATTGTGACCCGATGGACAACATAAGGGTTAAACATGCAGTTTATAAAGCATGAAAGAGTGCATGCTCAGTTCGGTTCAAAGTATTTTAATGATTATTATTGCTTTTCATTACTTGGTTGAGTGAAAAGAACACAGAACCCTCACAGAACAGATGTTAAGTACAGGTCACATTACCAGTAACAGTAAAATTGTGTTCAGCTAAAATATATGTAGTTTCACATTTGAAATAGTGTATAACATTTTGTGCTTGTAAACAATACCTCTTGAAAAGAACCACCTTTTAATAAATTAAGAAAATTATTCATGGTTCTTTGGTTGTTCAGACCTACAATTAACACAGTTAACTTGATGGTGAATCAGAAAATAAACAAATATATAGTTTGGGATATTTGAGTTTAATGTATGTATCCACTCTGGTATGACACTGCATATACTGAACTGCACTTGCCAAACCTGATAATCAATAAACGGCTAAGCCACATTTGAGAATGTTTTTTCCTTTAACATCTGGCCTTCAGGAGTGGGCTTCAGTAGACCCTATTTATAGGCCAGCTATTTCTTTCAAGGTGACATATAGTTCTGAGGCTGACTCCCAATCATGTGGCTGCTGTAATCCATTTTGCTCAACAGTCTGTTGAAGATAATCCTGGATGTCTGGATCACTGCATGAATGAAGAGTTTGCCTTGACTCGGGAAATGTATCCAGTTCCCTGCCTTGAACGGCCAATCCACAGTCCCTTGAACCAAACCTGCATAGTGACACAATAATTCATCATAAAGGGAAAACATGACCCTAAATCCAAATATATTTCCAATAATGTGTGATGCAATTTATGCTTTAATACACATATTTTTGTAAGAATGTATATAGTCAATTCATTGTCAGTTGATATGGAGTGACCTGTGAGGCAAGAGATAGAGTTCGTCTGGAATTCCCCCAGGACATGATGCAAGTCTGGAGGGTCTAATCCTGTGCTTATTCCAGAGGTCCGTGCACTCATCCAGGTCTTTTTGCAGAACATCACTGAAGCAGAATCTCAGTAAGTCCTGATGTTCATGGCTGCCATTAAAGTGTCCGGAGCCTCTCAGGTCTCCAAATAGGTCCATCCAAAATTGAGCCCTAGGAATACAATTCAAAGTTAGGCTACTTATTTTACACAAGAGGAAAATATAACTATTGAATAACTACAAGTAGGCTACTACAAAAAGCATTAATGTTGCTGCTGCCAATATCAGCAAAATAAATCTGACTGTGTGAATGCATAGGTGGAAAGGCACTGCATGGCCCCTCAATAATGCATGAGTGGATATGACTGCAACAGGAGGCAGCACCTGTCAATTCTAGTCTACCTGAGATCTCACAGAAACATAAGGAGAGTGCGCGCTCTCGAACAGAAAATAACACATAACACGAAGATATTTACGTGATTATGGCATCTACTTGTTTATATTTATGTGGGACAGATTACAGCCCACCCAGTCTGTTTTACCTGCCGAAATACTTTTATTTGACTGAAATGACTTTTTGGCAGATTAACACTTTTTGCTGTAACAAAATTACACTTATATACGGCCGGAACCGTAACAGTGGATTATTTACCTTCCTTTTCTCAAAATGGACCACCACGCCTCGATACGTTGATTCCCAACCGATGATCCATAATTGTGGCTTAAGGAGCCTGCATAGTAGTCTGTGTGCTCGTGTCTGAGGGTACACTGTATTGCAGCCATGGTGCCATTTTCGGTTCCATGGTCTGTCCTCAGTCTCATTGGGACCACACCAACACTCTTGACACAATTTATATAAATGTGGGCGATGACCGATGGGTTGTTGTTGGTAGCCCCACAAACAAGCCACATGATCCTTCTTGAAAACCCGTCTATACATCCTGACAGGGCCAAGCCAAAGGGTTTCAGCTTATCGTATCCATCTACATGCCAGATGTAGTTTGGACCCATGGAGTGATACGTACGCCTCACAAACCTCCGGCGTGTTCTCGCATCTGTTCCTTGTGGATTTAGTTGCTTCAGCAATCTCATCACTGTGTGTCGTTTAACACGTAGCTTGTGTTTTTGCTGAAGTACTTGCCACATAGTCCGATAGCCGAATAGTTGCCCTGGTCCACGCAGCTCTGTAAGGATGGCACGTCTCACCTCATCCAGTTGTGAATAGTTTTTCCTTCTGTACAACCCTGCTTCTCTCAAACGTGACTTCAAAGTGCGTATACTTATCCTGATGTTGTGATTGGTTGACAACATATCAACTATCACGTCGTATGTATGCCCTGCATCAAAATAATTCTTAATAATAACGAAAGCATCTTCGGGAGTACTCATGTTTTCAAAATAGGCGCTTTTCCGTGTTTTTCACCTCTCTTTCCTGTTAAAAGACAGACAGTCCGTCTGTCCAATCAGGAGGGTCCGTCCTCTGCTAGATAGGCCCTACCCTTTCCGGTAGAAGTTAATGTCATTGTGTTTTCCTATTTGCCGTCGTGTTTTCCTATTTGCCGTCGTGTTTTCCTATTTGCCGTCGTGTTTTTCTATTTGCCGTCGTGTTTTCATATTTGCCATCGTGTTTTTCTATTTGCCGTCGTGTTTTCATATTTGCCGTCGTGTTTTCATATTTGCCGTCGTGTTTTTCTATTTGCCGTCGTGTTTTTCTATTTGCCGTCGTGTTTTCCTATTTGCCGTCGTGTTTTTCTATTTGCAGACGTGTTTTCCTATTTGCCGTCGTGTTTTTCTATTTGCCGTCGTGTTTTCCTATTTGCCGTCGTGTTTTCCTATTTGCCGTCGTGTTTTCCTATTTGCCGTCGTGTTTTCATATTTGCCGTCGTGTTTTTCTATTTGCCGTCGTGTTTTTCTATTTGCCGTCGTGTTTTCCTATTTGCCGTCGTGTTTTCATATTTGCCGTCGTGTTTTTCTATTTGCCGTCGTGTTTTCCTATTTGCCGTCGTGTTTTTCTATTTGCCGTCGTGTTTTCCTATTTGCCGTCGTGTTTTCATATTTGCCGTCGTGTTTTTCTATTTGCCATCGTGTTTTTCTATTTGCCGTCGTGTTTTTCTATTTGCCGTCGTGTTTTCCTATTTGCCGTCGTGTTTTTCTATTTGCAGTCGTGTTTTTCTATTTGCCGTCGTGTTTTCCTATTTGCCGTCGTGTTTTCCTATTTGCCGTCGTGTTTTTCTATTTGCCGTCGTGTTTTTCTATTTGCCGTCGTGTTTTTCTATTTGCCTTCGTGTTTTCATATCTGCCGTCGTGTTTTCCTATTTGCTGTCGTGATTTGCCCTTCAGAGCCACCGTAGGAACGTCTGCGGACCGGCTCCACTGCGGAACAGCTGCGTGCTCCGCCGTCCGTCAATACCCACCAGGTCCGGATTTGTTGCGTAACGGCTGCGGCCAGCCGACCACAACATCTCGCGAATTCATGTATGTTCGCGCAATATAACAGGATATAGTTTCTATAAACAGAACCACAAAACCAACAACAGTTTGTTTCAATCCAGAGGAGTAGAGGAGAAACAACTCTGTGCTGTGTTTTCAAGGTGTAGTGCAGGGAAATATGACCTGCCGTGAGCACGGTGTATTTTATTTTGAAAAGTAACCGGGTGTTTTATTTTGTTTCTGTGCTCGACTTCCTGTCCCGCACAATCTGAATTGTGCTGGATTGCTGCGAAGCTCTCCGTCGTCCGTCAAAAATAGAAGCTCTGCGTATCTGCTCCGGAGGGCTGCGGACTGACGGAACTGGGACGTAGTAGGGACGCAGACGTTCTGCAGTCAGTGGAAATACACACATTGACTTTAATGGAAACCTAATGACTCCGTCGACGTTCCGGAGATGTTCCGCAGACGTTCCGCATCCAGTGGAAATTGCCGGTTACTGTCTGTATAGGACGCACCGGGCATAGCAGCAGCTCTACCTGGCGCTGTGAGATGACGTAGTATGAAGAGCGACAAGAGTAGCATGTAGTATTAAAGAGCGCAAACCGCTTACGTTTTTTTTATTTTATTTCTTGTCTGACAACTGTTTGATTGGAGGGTGACACATGTGCTTCTATCTGGAATAGTCTGGTAAATCAGTAAAAACCGGGTGATGTCAAACTGTCTTTATGAAACTCTGACACCCAATAGGCTCTCTCTTTGCGTTTCTTCTCACTCATTATTTGTCTGGAGAGAAAGCTTTTTGATTCCATTTGTTCTTTAATAGAATGGAAAATTCCACCAAAACTCTCAAAAGACAGTTTACACGTTGTGAACCTGAGAAAGATGGTGCCAGAAAGAGAAAAGAAAAGCAACAATGAACAATGAATCACTATATAAACTATAATAACTGTAATAACAAACAAAGCTAAAGGGTACATTATTATCAGTGTTTGCAGTTGTATTATTAATGATATATAATTTTTTTATTCATTTCTGGATAAATAAACACCACTTATAAACAATGCATTCCATTAAATAAAGTGATTATTTTAAGTGTTGTTTCTTCCAGTGCGCCACTGAAACATGACTTGAATTAATCTTTCTAAGGCTTTGTGAAACTGGAGAAAGTAGCATCCCTAGGGTCCCTGCTCTAAACAGCCTGTTTATCGGAACATATTAAAAAGAAACACCTAGTTATTTTTTACTGTGTTGGGACATTAATAAAGTAAAACAAAAGTAATGACACAAAGTGAGTTGACTCTTTTTTTTTTTTTTTTACTCTGAACTCACTTCCCAGTGGAATTCAATGGTAATTATGATGATGGGGGTGTATCATCACTTTCTAAGTGGTTACTCACATCAGCATCAGTTACATTATTAAATGTCCATTGAAACATAGTTTTCATTTCAGACAGAGAAATGATTAATGGAAAAATTGAAGAACAATAATCAAAGGCCGGTGGAGACTTTTGTGTTAGGTGTCATATTTATTCTTATCTTGTTTAATATGACTGTGTCAGTTTAATATGAACTTGGATGAAATGGGTCTTAAAACGACAGATTACCCATACTAAGGCTCCGTTCGACTTCGACCTGTGGCCACTTCATTTCGTTTCATGCTGAACACCAAATACCAAAAAAACAAAAAAACATTATTACATTGGATGACCTGAGTTCTTTAGTTTTTTTTTTAAATCAAACGTTTGATGCGATCCCTCTCTCTCAGCTCCAAGCCCCCACGTTTCATTTCAAGTCAACCAGAGTTGAAAGATCCATAAAGTAGTGATGGGCAAATGAAGATTCGTGAACCATTTTCTTTATTTTCTGAGCTCACTAGATGGCGCTCTCTGTTCAAAGAAAAAGGTTAAAGGAATGGTAATTCAGTGTGTTTTCAACCCTTTGTTGAAGAGAGAGCCCCATCTAGTGATCTCAGAAAAAAGAGAAAATGGTTCACAAAGCTTCATTTGGCCATCACTACCATAAACTAAAAGGGCATGTCAATCACAAATTTATCAAATGTAATATTTTATTTAATAAAAAAAAACAACAGGGGATATTGTGTCATTTCATGGTTGTGAATCTGTGTGCATTAGTCACTTCTAGATTAATAAGAAGTAATTGTAACGAAGACTAACCCTTTTAGCATAAAGGTTTCACACTTCTGAAATTAAAGCGGTAAATATAGAAATGCCAATCCAATTTCCAGAGTGCTATTCCTTTTTCTGAGAGGTGTAATTATTGCAAGAGGAAGTCAAGTGCATTTTAATCAGATGTAGATGTGTTGATGCATGAAAAAGGGTATTTAGTTTGGAAGCTCAAATAACAAATGAACGTAATACCTGTGGAGGTATTAGGTACTGTTGATGATTTCACAGAGAAAGTGTGGTCCAAGGTAGATTTTCAAGTGGTCTCTTTCCATGTGTGGAATGGTGGCAGGAGTGTTGGTTAGCACATAAAATAGTAATCTGATGAACAGATTCCTTAGAGAAGAAAATGACTCTGTGACCCCTGTGGAAGGTGAGGGAAAGCTTTTGCAAATTATAACATGCAGGCAGGAGTTTGTGTGCTGAGAAGAAACAGAGAGTAACATTACAATTCCACCTATACTGGAGGGGTGTTAGGGTCAAAGTTCAACCTGCAAGGATGGAAAACAAGCACTCGTGTTGGGAAAAAGTCAATTTACTTAGCTGCCAGACTGTAATATGGTCTCAAATTAGGCACTGGAATAAGACAGGGGGAGTAAGAGTTAACCCTCCTGTTGTCCTCGGGTCAAATTTTACCCATTTTTAAAAAGTTTCCATATCAGAAATTTGGGTTTCTTTCCACCAAATTGTCAAAGAAACTAACGTGGATGGTTCCATACAACCATTACTCTTCACAGGTAAAATAAATGATCAGTTCACTACTTTTATTGAATTTGGGTGTTTTATTTAATTTTATAGCATTTAACAAAGGAACATTGAAATTTTTTTTTAAAAATCGCTGAAAAAAATCGACAAAAACGTCAAATATTGACAAAAAACCTGGAAAAAAATCAACGAAAACATCGGGAAAAGTGACAAGTAGGGGTGTGCATTGGCACTGCCCTCACAATTCAATTCGATTACGATTCACCAGGTAACGATTCGATTCAATTCGATTCTACGATGCATTGCGATGCATCAAAATTCTACTGCACACAACAAGGCAAATTTTTCATCAGTCATGAGGCAATACAAGCAGTCAGATATTATATATACAACAGATTTTATTGGCTGCTATGTGTGTATTATCACTCTCCTGTATCTTTGACATAAATGTCATTAAATAAAATAAAATTGAATGGTACAGGGTATTGGATATGGCATTTTCAAACCTGAAAAAGAAAACATAAATCACTGCTTTCAGTGCTTTGAATGAGTGATGATTTGTTGTTGTTGAAGCCAACTCAGGATGCCAACGATCAACATGGTTCGTGAAGTTAGTTGTATTGCCAACGTGCTTGATTTCAGTGTGGCAGGTTTTACACACCGCGTAAGTCTTGTCTAGTTTCCCATTAACTTCGTTGAATCCGAAATGTGCCCAGATGTCCGCTTTCCAAGCTTTGGGTGCGTTTTTAATTACCCGTCTATCGTGGTCATCTCCCTCCGCCTCAGCCATCTTGATTGTTGTTGCTATGCCCCCGGAAGTAATTGAAACTTCACAACTTTATTGTCCACTCAAGGCCAGAAAATAAACAGTGACATAATCGATTATGGCACTTTGCCGCATCGATGCTGAATCGTGCATGCCCCGCATTGCGATGCATTGCCGAATCGATTATTGTTGACACCACTAGTGACAAGTGTCGAAAAAGAACAACAAAAGGTTGAAAAAAACCGAAAATGTACTTAACGTATTAAAAGTAAAAAGTACTCAATGCAGAAAAAATCTCACATTTTAGAAACTGGAAACGATCAAAACAGTTCTGTCAATCAACTAAGTGTTAAATCGGCTAATCATTTCAGCTGGATTTGTAGGTGTATATAGGTGGGTAGTTTAATTCATAATAAAACATTGTATTTTATAAACTACATGTGTTTTGCGTGCAAAGATCTTAATTTGTAGTAACAAAAGCTGTCAGAATAATGTAGAGGAGTAAAAAGTAAAACATTTCTCTCTGAAATGTAATGGAGTAGAAAGTGGCAAGAAAAGAAAAGACTCCATTAAAGTACAAGTACCTAAAATGTGTACTTAAGTACAGTACTTGACTTAACTGTCATCGCCGCATGATGCTCACTTTTCTGGCTAAACTCCACTACCACAGCCCCTGAAAGGACCGTCATCTGGCGGTGCCTGTAGCCGGCTCGCAGTCACCTATTGGCGGCTGAACAGCTGGTAGCCAGCGTCCCGGAGCCCTGTAGCGGCTAAATACAACCAGCAACTGCTGCTCGGATTTATTTTCACGTTACATTGCTTTACTTAGTTTAAAATGCTTCTATGGTAAAGGTATATACTATATGGTCTATTGGTGAAGTAGCATTGATCATATTGATCATGGGGTACATTTTGTCCCCATCAGGGATAAAAATAATTCAGCAGAGGCAGGGATATGTAGACCAGAAAGGGGGAAATCCCATGAAAATCGCACCCTGAGATAATGTACTTAGTAACATTCCACCACTGATATGGTGGTACGCATGTTTCTTTCTTACAATTGTTTTCTTCTTTTTGTTGTACAACATCTGAAAATCATGTTGTTTATAATAATACTTGATATATTTTCAAAAAGCACGACATCAGGTGGCAATACAACATGTCCAAAGGACATCTGGCTCACAGAAAAAAAAAGAAGCAAAGCTATTGAGACACCTCTCTGCTTCTAAATCATGTCTTGGGGTTTAGGCAAAATGTCTGTTTGTTTCAGATGCAGAACATGGTTATTTTCTTTAAATTGTGACAGATGTTGTAGAATTAACATCGTCAGAGGTCAGATGTCCAGATTAACTAAACATCTGACCTCTTACCCCCCTCTGAGACCTGTTACTGTACAGTCATGCTATTTTCATAATGCCCTTATCGTTAGCTAAGTTTGGCAAGGTGTAAAGCCTCCCTGGCTTTTGTAGCTCAAGAACCATTGTGCACTGAAACCAGTTGTATCCAAACCCAGAGTTTTAAAGAATTGCTGCATTTAAATTGACTAGTGTTGACATATAAATACACACATCACTACTGCAAGTTTTCTTCTCTTAATGTATCTATTCATGTTTATGTTTACAGAAATAGATACATAAGCATGTAACATTCATTATATAGACTTATGTCACTACTGTGACACAACATTTAAGCTCTACAGTAAATGGTGTGATACAGCTAAGCTAATGTGTTGGCAACGTGTTAGTGCTAACTTGGCATGGTGTTTGCAGATGTTTGGCTCTGCATGTGTCATCTGATAAATCTGCTGCCTCTCTGGCAGTGAGGAATGTTGGCTCCTCTCCCTGTTTTATCATGGGGAGGCAGCTCCGACAGAAAGTCTGAAGAAGAAGGTGAAACAGCATGGCCATAATTTGAATTAATGTGGAAGAGAAGTAGGGAAATGAACCATCACAACAAAGATTAGTTCTTATTATTGATCACTAATACAGATATCTTTTTACAGTTTAGGGACTGATGTGCCTTTTAAAAATGTGGATAGGGAGAATGACACTTATCTTAGTTATCGGTATCACTGCAATGATGTAACCTGTGAGTTGGAGTAGCTGCATGGAGAGGGATGCCTAAGGAGAAACAGAGATACTGGCAGAATATTAAAAATGTGAGTCATCCATGAAAGGCAGACTAGCATGTACTATTCAAGAAATTGTTTTAAAATTCCCCAGATCTCGCTTTCTTCACTATTCTGGGTCTTAAGTTTGCAGAGTCTTCAGACTTTTTTGCTTGCACAGACAGACAGACAGACAGACAGACAGACAAAAAGACAGACAGACAGACAGAAAGACAGACAGACAACATATAAATGTTTCCTTTTGATAGGAACACAGATTGTGGATAAAAAGTTTAGAGAGAGATTTCAAGGACATTCTAAGAAAGTATACATATACATACACAGTATAGCATGCACCCTAACAATGCTCACTGACTCAAAATATTACACCCTACAAATTATGCAGGTTTCTTCATCAACCACTAACAAGTCAAATATGAATGCACTACATACGTATCAAATCATACAGTGACAGTGACTATAGTCATATTTCCATATCTTTTCAATTAGAAATCACTGTTTGAAAGCAATACTGTTGGGAAAAAGTCGTAAAGACCTCCTTTTAAATTCCCATAGGATTAGGGCTCATAATGCTTATAATGGTCTAGAAGTTCTAAAATCTTAAAGATCCTTTAATTGGATGTTTTAACAGAAGTCAAATAGCTTCTTAGGTGGTCAAATGAGTCTTGTATTAGAGAGACATGCTGTACAATTGCTCAAGAACTGTGTTCAGGTACTTGGAAATGAGCTCCATCATGTTATCTTCTACATACAGGAGCTGCTCATTACTCTGCGGCAGCTGAGCGGAAACAAATGCAATCTGTATGTAAATGCATGCTCACAACACTGCCTGTAGGTAATAGCGTATCTTCTCTGTGCTTACGCCATGTTCACATCATATCAGAGGACGTCAAAGAAAGGGGCGACATCTCATTGCTGCAACATGGAAGCATTCAAGTGTTTAACTTCTTGCAAGGTTCACATTTTAAATACTTAGCATCTGTGGACTGCATTTGGACTGTATCTCTGAACTCAAATCAAGCAGATTTACTCCAACAGAAATCACTGGAAATGACTGTGAACATAGCCCAGTAAGCATGATAATCTCCAGCTGAAAGATATTTTCACCACCCAACCCTGTAATAATTACATCTGCAATTACAGTTTTTTAGCAAACTCACTTGTTCTCCAGTAACTTCAATTATGTGCAATGTCCTTGTAGTTTTACATGGATCTCTGTAGTTTCTGCGTGAAGAGCTGCTTGTCCCTCTACTTTATTTGTTTTTTACATCTCAGTGTAAAATTTGACTTTTTGTTAAGACAAAACATTTTTGCTTATGTAATTGATGGAAACATCCTTACACCAATGCGTAAGCCTGTTTGGAAACCAATATTACTACAGAAAAAAACATAAAACTATTAGTAGAGCAAAACCCTTAGCTCTGGGGAGCTTATTCCCCGGAGTCCTTATGTTTTTTCGCCCAGCAGTTTTCCTTGGATTGGGGTGGCACCTAAATCATGGTTGCAGCTGTCGCCATGGTCCTGCTCCGTGCCCTGCTACACCCTGCTATGCCCTGCAGTGCCCTGCTACGCCCTGCTACATCCTGTAACGTCCTGCAGTGCCCTGCTACACCATGAACTACTACAACTACTATTTCTAGTCATAGTTCCATTATCTTTATTGTGACTATTATTGCCACTGTTCATCACACCCCCAACTGGCACCGTCAGACACCGCCTACCAAGAGCCTGGGTCTGTCCGAGGAGTTTTTCTTCGCACTGTCGCACTAAATGCTTGCTCTTGGGGGAATTACTGGAATTGTTGGGTCTTTGTAAATTATAGTGTGGTTTAGACCTACTCTATCTGTAAAGTGTCTTGAAATAACTTTTGTTATGATTTGATACTATAAATAAAACTGAACCGAATTGAATAAATAACCAATTTTAATGCCAGCTACAGCTATTTTCTTTTGATCCTATGTTTAGTTACTGAGTTATGACTCACATCACGCAGTATCCTTGCCTCACGTTTAATTCTCCCACGCCCCTGTGGGAAGGTTTTGTCCTGTGGTGTGTCTTTGTCTGTTACAAAACATTTCCTGCAATATCCTGATGGTTTCAATGCTGTCCATTTAGAGAGGAGTGCAGTAAATATTTAATTCCCCAACTCCCTCTGTAATGTTAATCCCTTCCGAATGGGGCTTAAGTTGAAACTGGATAAAATTGTGTATTTATTTGTTTTTTAAATTTGGCCTTGGTTAACCATTGTTTTAATATAATTTCAATGACTACATTTCATTATGTATGCTGCACACTGTAATAAAGTCATTATGCCCTAAAAAAACTAGACTATATAAAGGTTAGTTATCTAAATCAGTGGTTCCCAACCTGGTGTCCGGGGACCCCTCAGGGGGGCGGCAAAGATCTCAGGGGGTGCACAAGTCTTTATCTGGTTTGATGTTGAGGTAAAAAAAAAATATTTGCACATGTTAAACAAATTATGATAATACACTAGAATATATAATGTATACAAAAGTCTGTATAAAAACTATACATTTTTGTTCTCGCTTAAAATTGTAGGCAGGCTACTTAGTAGGCCAAACCTCCGGGACCTCTTAACCTGGGACCTTGCTGTCATCAGGTCAGCTGCTAGCTGATATCATCCTCGTTTTTTCTGCCGCCACGGCATCACTATTTTATGAATGAAACATAGCGGAGAAACGTAAAAGTGGTGATAACTCCTCTGTATCAAAAAAGAAAGTAAGGCTCTATCTCGAGAGTTACCTCAACTTCGGTTTCGGAGTTGGGGCTCAACTTTTCTTAGACATAAGTAGGGGGGGCGCCAAGGAAAAAAGGTTGGGAACCACTGATCTAAATGATTATCTTGGACTGTTGCATTGGTTACAAATATTATCCTACTTGTAATTACCGCCTTTTCACAGTCAGCAGGTTTTATTCACAGTAAATCCAATATGACAAGACTGCAGCAACAGCTCCTCTGAACTGGCAATTCACTGCATCCCTCAAGTTCCCTATGTGCCACTCTGATGTAGTATGAACTAAGGATTTTTTTGGCTCTCTCTGTAGCTGTTCTGAGAGCTCTCTCCATACTTTAAAGTGTGGGATTTGTGATGGCCTTGTTATATGAACAAAAGTGTGGAGTCTATCAACAATTTCTCTGCAGGAAAAGTACATTTTAACAATTTATAGATTAAGTGTTACCAATTCTCTGCACATGTTTTTTTTTCTTCATTCTTTATCTTTAGACGTTCCATGGTTGAAAGGCTTTTTTGTTTAAATATATATACAGTATATATGTATATAAATATACGATCAGTTGGCGATTTAAAGGGGGATACTATCCTTCTTTATAGCAAACCCGACCAGAAAGTATGCCCCTTGTTTACCTGCCACCCCCCTCCATCCCATAGTAGCATAAGCATAGAGAGTGCATGGGCAGAGGGTTTGTTTAGTTAAATATGTTGGTCTAGTCTGCCTGACTCATTTATCCCTTATCTGACTGATGTTTGTGCAAGTTAGAATCTATGGCCCCGACCATGGCTCTGAAATACCAATAGCCTAACTGTGCAGTATGTTGATAAATCCATGGCACTGTCTGCGGTGCTGAAGTAGCAGACAGATTTGTAATTGTGACTTTTCTCTGAGTTTTGTCTTGGATCTATACTATTCTCTAAACTATATAGCTGGCTTTAATGGTATTAAAAAATATTGAAGCAAAACAGTCTTTCATGAGGCGGTTCGCTAGTTGCAGGTGAACGAAATGAACCAGGTCCATCCCTACTGTTAATTAACAAATCGCCTACTGGATACAATATACAGTATCACATTTTGTGTGATATGTTGGATTTAACTTTTTCAGTTAAGTACAGAGTATGCTAAAATCTGAATGAGTATCTGTATTTATTGTGTGTATTTATTGTAATGAATTATTGCTTTTTTGTGACTGTTTGAGATTTAAAACTTTGAATTATCCTATCAGTTTATAGTACCAAGATAGCCATTAGCTGTCTGAGGCTAATGTGCTGCTGCTACAACATTCTGGATAGGTAACTGTTAATTTACTGTTGGGCTAACTGTTATGTGTTTTATTCATTTTACTATGAGTCACATTTGTTTCTGTCAAAAGAAATGACAAAACTTTTTTGTTCTGATCTTATGACCACCTTCCTCTCTTTGATAATCTCAGGAAGTCCCTCTTTCAAACAATAATTCTCTTCTGCGAGTGCATGTAAGATGTTGTAGGAGTGGATTTATTAGACAAACAAAACAGTGAACCTCGAGAGAAATTGATTTAAATAAATCTTATTATCAGGGAATGCATTCAAGCTCCGAGAAAATGCAGAGTGGCGGAGGTGATTTAAAACATCTATCAAGTTGCCAGCAGAAATGCTATTTTAGCATAATTCGTCAAATCAGAATGGAGGCACTTAATAACTTTACTCTGAAAAATATGACCTGACAATCAAATTAATTTAATGTGCAAGGTCAGGGGGAAACAGATATGTGTGCTTGGGAATACCTGAGGTTTAGTTCAGCATCTGCATTACATTCAAAGTACCAGTCAGTTTTATCACTGGGCCGCAGGCTTTCTTTCCCTGATCCAGAAATGGTGACTGCTTTACCCTTACAAATATGAAGATCCCAAAGTGGAAAACATGAATATTAGGTGTCAGAACTACAGAAACGTATGTATATTGTGACACAGTGTAATACATCAACTGTAGCTTTGAAAGTGGTAATTGAAGAAAAGCATTATGAAGCAAACCAGTGCATATCCTACAGCACACAGTAACTGGGAAATATAGACAGGAGATCAAACCACTTAAGGTAAAGCATAACAGACATGTGGAGGTTAGCTGGTTGATTTACTGATTTAATGCAGCATTACATACTGCAGGGCAAACCACACGCATGTACAGAATGTTTGTAATGCTTACACAACTGGGAAAGGGAATTTCATTAAAACAACCGGTGTAATGAGTCAATCGTGATAATAATGTGGAGTATGTGGATGTTTTTCTTATGTTATACTTATGGATGCGGTCTGAAATTAAGTACATTGAATTTACATAATTCCTGCTGTAATTCATATGGACAAAAGCTCTGTATTGATGTTGAGGGATATTTGTATTGATGCAGTATGTTACAGTAATACATTAATATTAACCTGCCATGTTGATTCTTCGTGCACTGATCTAGAAAAGGCTGATCCTCTACATACCACTTTCATGCCATAGCTACATTGTTTGTACATGCATGCGTGCTTAATTATTAATTTGAACAAAAATTGGTGAGAACATGCATAAAATATATCCATCATCAAGTCAGATGTGCTCAGGTTTTTAAAAAGCAAATTTTCCACAATATGATTTATGGAATGAAAACAATGCAAATAATAATAAATCAATAGAGAACAAACAATTCAAGATCAGAAGCCACAGCTCATGTACTGTGTGTGTGAGTGTGTGTGTGTGTGTGTGTGTGTGTGTGTGTGTGTGTTTATGATATACATATGCAGCCCATGCTGAACAGATCACATTAAACAATCTTGGGAAGGAAACAACAGACAACGCATCTGTACAGTTAATGTAACGTGTAAACTTGCAGTATGACTTTTGTGACTACTACATTTAGCAGTCGATCTTAAAGATAGTGTGGTAATTTATACATTTTCTTTTTTCTGACATAAGCATGGAAGAATATTTCCATTGTGTTTGTAATATTTACAATGTACCCAAATGTAGTTTAATTCTCACATGTTTTCTTTCTCACTGTTCTTTAAGTTCCTTAATGTTTACATTGATCATAACATCCAGGAGAGAAAATATTTCTTCCGAATCTTTTAAAATGATCCCTCAACGCTTCGACACCGGTGAGAAATGTTTTTTTACAGACATGCTGAGCAAAAGAAAAGTATCCAGACTCAATCAGAGTGATGCAGTAGCCTAAAGTATAAGAGAGAGGCACCAGGCATGAACAGCCCCAACACGTAATCCATGGAGAGTATAAATACGTGACACGAGAGACCTTCTGATTCCGTAGAGGACTGTCTTAATATCAGCAGAAATGCAGCCGAAATAAAAGACGATGACTTGTGTAGAACAAATTGGCTGCGTTCCTGTTCCTCCTTCGTGATTTTCACTTAGATGTGAATGTTTTTGTTGAATTAAATTGATCTGCCATATGCATTTATTTCAGAGGAAATTACTTTCAAAGTTTTCTTTTCCTTCTGAACAGCAGCCACATTACCATAATGCATGTTGGACAGTTTCCATAGAAACCATCTTACTGAACATCCATTTGTGTAACTGTTTTTATGACTTTTTTTATACATACCGTCTGAGTTTTGTCATTAGAGGAAAAAAGCACTGGCAAAGCAAATTTTAGTCAATGAAGAAACAGTAATTAACTGAAATGACGCATTTCATATTTTATTATTATAAACATAATGTATAATGAATTGTAACACATATTAGTACTTTTAGGCATGGTTATCTTTATTTTGTTTATGGTACCTGATCATTTTTTCGTCAGATATATATGTAAACTATGGCTTGTAAACAATAGTTGCATGGGGCATTCGGCATTGGACAACACATTTATTTTTCAGAGGTCAATGTCTTACTAAATTTCAAAAACCTGACATGTTTTTTTCTAGCATGGTTTTTATCCAAACAAACCAAGTTACAGAGAAAACACTCCATAGTTCACATGATAAAGGCTAAGCATTATTATATATGATTTTCTTTGTTTTTTTATCTTGTCGTTTTTTTTGTCTGTGAAAAATATGATTGACAAATGAGAAATTCCAAATGAAAAAAACCCCTCTTGAAAGTAGTGATGGTCAAATGAAGCTTTGCGAACCACTGTCTTTATTTTCTGAGCTCACTAGATGGCGCTCTCTGTTCAAAGAAAAAGGTTAAAGGAATGGTAATTCAGTATGTTCCCAACCCTTTGTTGAACAGAGAGCGCCATCTAGTGATCTCAGAAAATAAAGACAGTGGTTCACGAAGCTTCATTTGACCATCACTACCTGAAAGCCACACATTCTGGCACTGATCAGGTTGAAGTTAGAACTATGCCGAGAGTTTTTCGTCACGTTCTACGTCACGGGCGTGATTAAGTCATGTACTTACGCATGGAAGTGAAGTAACGTACATGTCGTGTCAATGGCAGAATAAGCTGTTTGGCATTGGCAGAGAAGATTTGGCATATTTTTCATGGGTGCAACCCACATACTCAGCGCTGCTGCTCATCCCACAAATGCATGTTCCTTACAAATGGGGCATCATTTGAAAGGGAACTAAACAGGCTTTCCAACGGTATAACATTTATTGCCAAAAAGCATTGTTACCACAGAGATATTTCATGTTAACGTTAACCACGTGTTTAAAACAACAAGCGTTACGTTGTAGGTATGAGGAACGGTTGATCTCCTGCCAATAGGAGCTATGGGTCATATTAAAGGGTAGGAACAAACATCCTATGTGGTCGTATGGGTTGGAGGACTAGTTGTTTTGTTCATATTGTAGATATGTGTAAAACATTGCCACAAGTGCCATCACTGCAGCAGCATTAGCCAGTAGGCTACTTCCACAATGCACGTTCATGACTCAACCAACTCCTCCTGGTCAGTTATTGGCTGGAACACTGTTTGTTATGGTTCGTTGGGCAGGTTGGCACAGTTTGTTTTTGTTGGCGTTTGTGGAGCCTGGGCTGTCTACAGAGACCACGTTTTTTTACAGTGGGTTCAGGGGACAGTCAGCTAGCAGATAGTGTGGAGATGTTTGCTGTATGTGACAAAAAATGTTGTAGCCTAAAAAACGAGTCACATCACTTAGAGCACCTTTAAGCCCCCAACGTCTCCGCACAAGGATTAGGCAATGGTCAACAGTCAATGGAAGTCAACGGTCGCAGCACTGCCTAGAAGGAGACGTTGGGGGCTTAAAACACCATCGAGCAGTTTGACCTCCTAGACCTGGCAGTCCAGACAGTGTGCTCATTTCAAGATAAATCAATGTGACTGGCCTCCAATGTGACAGTTGATACACTTACTAAATTAATTGAAACCCAAAACATTTATATTTATAGTGCTCCACCTCCTACAAATTAAAGAAATAGAAATAAATCCACATTGTCATATACCTTTGGGAATATGTTTGTTGGAGTATATGTGTAGGGCAGGCTATATATAGAACTCATTAATCCAGGTTTGGTTTGTTCTTAAAAAAGTAAACTGCTCTAAGACATATTATGTAATGGAGAGAGAAGTTCATATTACGTTGAATTCATTCCGTGGCAAAAGTGGCAATGCAGGATTCTGCCCAACAGACTCTGTACTGTCTGTGAGTTTCCTTTGCTGGAAAGGGAGTCTGAGAGACTTATATCTGTCTTACAAATATCTGAATATGTGAATTTTTATTTTCATTCACAGCTTTAGGTCTAAGTAAAATCTCCTAGATTAAATACCTATTAAATCTTTAAAAACTAAGTTGTTGGCTGCTGACAGCGCATTTCCTTAATGCAACTCCAGACATAATACAGACACAGCTGAACCTAGACCAGAATACTTGTATGCAGGTCATGTTCAATATGTCAGGCAAATGAAAGAATTTAATTATTTCCTGTATTAGACTACATGTAATACAATTGGTTCTCTTGTGCCTTGCTGAAATATCTTATGCATAAAAAAGGCTGGGAATCGGAAAAGATGTTTAAGAGAAATTCTGTTTGATATGTGCCTCGGCAAAGATAAGAGAATTAAAGAAGTTGGAGATAAGTAATTTAATTTCTCTGCCACCTCGGTGGGATAGATAAGGGCATAATTGAGAGGAGGAAAAGGAAACCAAAGGAAAGGCCAAGCTTTTAGCCTGCATGAAAAGATTGTTGCTGGTCAATAATTAAAACTCATTTCCAAGATGAGAAATGCGGCTTCAAATTAGAGTCTGACGCTAGTAGTAAATACGGATCATTTTTGTGTGTCTATTATGTCCTAGTTTATATCAGCATTGCTATGTTCTTGCCAAAAGATACACAGACAAAAAAATTATTTCGAAAGAGGCAACTCTAATTAGAGTTGCATTGTGGACTGTGATATTAATTAAATCTTATCAGCTCCCTATGTGACTAATTCAAAGTGGGATCATCTGTGTTCTCTTCCACTGAAAGACAACAAACAAGTGAACGAAATAAAAAGTGAATTTTTGGCTCAGTTTGGCTGCTGGAGTGGTTTTTCACTCTGTTGCTTTTGGGCACAAGCACTCAATAGACACGTTTCCTGACTGACAACAAGCAGCAACTCAGTGTGACAGTTCGGACAGACTGATTTCCAAACTCACTAGAAACTCTAGTTTCTCTTATTTAACTCCAGACCCTCTTTTCTCTGTTCCCATCTTTCTCATGAAGTTATACAACTTCAAATTGTCACACTCAACACGAGCAGACGTGTCTTTATCACAAATTGCAGTGCCTACAGCAAAAATCTGCTTCCGTTTGTCTCCACTGGCATATCAACATTGATTTTGTTTACATTGCCTCCTCTATATATCATTTTGTGCTGCAATGTAACTGAATGACAGATGGCTTTACATTTTTTGCTTTAGACAGTGGGCCCTGTGTTGGGATGAATGTTAGTCCAACCAAGTTCAGACCCACATTTTTATTTATCTTCTTTTAATAGTTTTTACAGGCTTTTAAGATTTAAGTGTTATTTACATTTTCCACTGAAATCTAAAAAATAAATACTAAATTAAAGGTCCCATGGCATGAAAATGTCACTTTATGAGGTTTTTTAACATTAATATGCGTTCCCCCGAGCCCTGGGTATCCTGCTCTGCTTTTGAGAAAATGAAAGCTCAGATGGGCCGATCTGGAATCTTGCTCCTTATGACGTCATAAGGAGCAAGATTACCTCTCCTTTCTCTGCTTTGCCTGCCCAGAGAATTTGTTCCACCCATGAGAAAGAGACATCATGGCTTTCAAACGAGCAAAGTGGCAGTTGGTTAAGGCCACACCCCCACTCTCCACCTTGCCCCCCCTCTCTCCTCCTCAATAGCTACAGACACAGAAATAGCACATACTAAAGAAAGCTCATTGTGGGACTGGCTCTAGTGGCTGTAATTCTGCACCAAGGCTGAATTTCGTGAAAGAGACTTCAGATACAGTATTAGGGGAACACTAAGGCCTATATAAAAGCATCCAAAGAGCACCATGTCATGGGACCTTTAAACCAAAATGTGAATATATCAAGATAACATGACTGTGTCATTGCTCCCCTTGAGAGGACACACTGTATTGAAAGCAACAAGACATTCCGTGGAGGTTGTGCAGCAGCTTCAAAATCTATAACAACGCCAGATTTAGAAGGGAGGAGTAGTCCCTATTTGACATTTGCAGCAGTCAGTTTCCCTGTTTTTGAACAGTATAATACAAGTAAATGAAACAGCATTGTGCCAGCACTGATCAAACCAGACAGCATACTCATGTACTCAGAAAGTCAGAGGGATCAAACTGTAAGTTTTTTCTATAGGGAGATTGGGTTGTGTTAGGATAATTACATTATCATATAGACAGAAACCACTAAAGTTATATCAAAGTTCATTTTTACTTGCCAACACAACAAGGAACCATTTAAAGCACTACTCATAGTACAGAAAATGTCTATCGAAAAGCTCTCTACAGCCGCTTTTTATAATTAATGATATGTAGTGATAATACAAAGTCGATGTTGTCTTCTTTATCTGGTCAGGGAGGGCATGTCCTGTCCTCAGGCTCCATACCAGGATAGATTAGTGGCTCCCATGTTATCCCAATCATTTTAATATGTCATTCTTATGCAAACAGTTTTAAATGTATCAAGTAGAATGTAAATCTCAATTTTCCTAACGTGTTGTTTCTTAATCATTTTAAAGCTGTTGTACATCACTGAGGTGTCACATTTCAGGAAAAAAATGTCTTCACTCATCTCACAGTAATAAATGTTTGTCTGTATGCCTTAAGCCAGCAACAAACACCTACAAGATTGAATCAATGGGGAAGAAAGAGATTGTCGGCTTAAAAAAGAGGACAGGTAAACCGCAGTGAGATTTCCCATTGGGCGAGAAAGGATAAACTCCCTGGGATTACTTACCCCATTTTTTAAGTTGAAGTTTGCCCAGCAATCGACCCAGTGCCACACAACCTCCTCCCAAGAATGATTACCTGCTGAAAAAGCGGACCTACTTACAGTACGTACCACATGCCACCTGTTTTGCTCCCCCTTGTGCTAACAATAACAGGATAGTGAAATGATGACTTGCCTCAACATATCTGCAGAAAAAAGCAGACATATCGACAGCTCAGTGTTTTGTCTCTGACTATCTGAATAGAGTGCACTACTGTCTTGTCAAGAGCTTTTACATATTGTTAACAAAAAAATATTATTAAGGAGGTCATCTATATTTTTCGGCAGCTCTCTTGCATTGACCAGAACTATACTTCAACAATAAAAGATCAAATTTACTCTTGTGCTCATTCCATGTTAAGGTTTCTACTAAGGGCAAGCTGTGGGAAGTGATTATAAAAAATCGGACATGAAGTTGGAAAGTGAAAGTGAACGGTAGAAAATGACTGCTACATGTGCATTGCAAGGTCAACAAATGTGATTGAAGTGATCGCTGAATGAACGAAGCATTCTGTATCACGTATTATTCTTATTCTTATTGTTATTATTATTATTATTATTATTATACACAGTCAGCTTTCTCTTGGATTTTTCGACCTAAAAGACTTATTTCAGCAGACGAGATAGTTTAGGGAATATATTTAGGTTGGTTGTATTAGCTTATAAAACCTGTGGCAAACCATCTTTTTTTAAATGCAGCAGAGCAAATGGTGCGTGGTCAATTAATTGTTGTTTCTTGTCCTCTGCTGCTGAAAAGCAAAGAACATGTGTAAAGTAATGCAAAATGGATGATCTAGCCGTACCAATTTATAACAGCACTGAAGGGCAATGAAAGTAATTTACTGAGCTGATCTTTGCTGCATGGCCATGGTCACTTTCCTCTGCAACTGCTGTTGAGTGATATATACTTTTTCCACAGCAACCAAGCAGAGTGTGACAGATGGAATTGTAGGAAAAAGGGGGCTGGAACAGCTTGCTGCCACACAAGCGCACACTCTCTCTCTCTCTCTCTCTCTCTCTCTCTCTCTCTCTCTCTCTCTCTCTCTCTCTCTTTCTCTTACACACACACAAACACGCGCACACACACACACACACACACACACACACACACACACACACACACACACACACACACATACAAGGCATGCTTGGTAGGAAGTCTTGAAACTGTCTGCTGCTTGCCCATGAAATAAGCTGCTCCCACACTGTTCCACCATGTGCTTTAATTTTGGGCTTCAGTGGTCAGAACTTCATTTTGTGACCTGCTTTTTCTCAGCTGAACTTGCTCTCAGCTGAGTTTTTTTTCCCCAAACTCACTTTTTATGTATCTTTTGAAAGTAAACAAGAAAATTCTACTGATGTCTACTTCCTTATTACGGCCTGAAGCATAATCAAAACTGAATTAGTGCAGATGATATGGTACACTAACATCTAGACAATAATCAGTAGACGTTATACTGATACTGATGTGAGTGTGTGTAAGTGTTTTCCTGTCAAAGTGTATTGTAAAAAAGGGTAGAGTTTTTTTTTTTTTTTATATACCCAATGTCTCAATATTTATGAGCTTATAATTATGTAATGGCACAGGATGTGCTTTGAGATAATGGGTCCATAAAGACTGCATGACTGTGACTCCAACCCCTTTTGTTACTATTTACCAACCATTTTAGGATTGTAAAACAAATACACAGTTTTGGTGATATTTGGTTTTAACATTTATTAGACCTGTAGATTCGATTACAAATCATTTTCACGGCATAACTAAAAATAGTAGTTATGTTTAGGGTTAACACTGTACATCTCAATATTTTTTACTGTGTAACATATAGGGGTGGGGGAATCATATCATATATCAGTGACATATAGAATGAACCTCATATTCGGCCATGGATCAGCTGCAGCTGGCAATACAATGATTCTGGCTCTGCTGAAATTTCTCCAGGAACTCTGCACTGGGCCAGTGCCATATCTTGACATGCTCTGTGCCTCTGCTTGCCAAGATTGTGTCATAAAAATATGCATAGTACAGGTGTCGCTTGTTTGCATACTGCATGTTGAATATGCTGCTTGGATACACGGAGGGTGATATCGGGCCTGATTTCACAAGCTACTCAACTTGCATTGCTTCCCACACAGTAGCTTACCGGCAACCTACTATACTGGCTCCATTTCAGGTCAGATTATAAATCATAAACTGCAGCCATCACAGTTTAGTTTATCAGCAATCCTGCTAATGAAATCACTGAATAGCTGCAAGCGTTTACTCAGCAAATAGTTAGAGCAACTTAATGTGAAGAGCATAAAACATAAAATGTCTGTACAAATCTACAAAAAGATCTGCTCATACTGGCAATAGACCATAGTCCTGAACTGAATTATATATTATGGTAAAAAAGTAAGCTTATTAATTCATTTTGACTTTCGATGTAAGGGAAAGAGGGGAGAAAGTGATTAAAGCTACATACGGAACAGTATGCTGGGTTCATTTTAACCGGAGAACTATACTGAGGAAAGCCCTCATTTGTTTTCCTAATAAATTATCACTGGATTAGACCTGGACCTTGATAAGATTATAAAATCCGTTAATAAATCTAATTATTCAGCTCATTCACTTCAAATCAAATACATTTAGTGTCGTGTATACTTTCCAAAATATTTCATATCATTTTGCTTCTTTTAATCTGAATGCATTTTCTTAGCTTTTAGAAGAAATGAGGGGAGAATTGCTTTGGTGCAATATACCGTAGTAATCTGAATCCAAATCAGCTTTAATGGCCAAGTAAGTGTGAACATATACCGTACAGTGAATTAGACTCTGGCTAGTTGTTGCTCTCTACGTACATACACAGAAATAGAAATACAGCTAAAAACAAGGACAACAAAGCTGAGCAAGGTAAACATAAAGATTTTGATGCCATGTACAGAGATAAGTTTGTGTATAAAAAGTGTATATATACATATCCACATGCGTATGCATACACAAACATATAAACACATTTAAACAAACAGATCTATGAGGATTATAAACAGTAAGACAATAGGGCAATACAAAAGTGCAAATGGTGCTGGAATAAATAAATAATTATTAATAAAACTGTTTGATTATATATCTGAGGTAGGTGGATATGACAGTATATATAATGTAGATTTGACAGATATTTGCATGTTTAAATTGTTGAAATTTATTTTGCACTGAAATTTATTTTGCACTGTCCCCAACAGCTAAGCTGCTAAACACAGCTAATCCATGAATAAAATGTGTTTCAGGCCTCTGTTGTTTTCTTATCTCTACATCAAGGCCACCCATACAAATGCTTGTACCCTATATTGGAGTCAAAATCAGACTGAACCAAAAAAGACTATCATGCACATCATTGTGAGTGATACCAAAACAAGTTCTCCTGACGTACAGAATTCCATACAATCTATATGACAACATTGATTGCAAAGCTGTACTGATGTATGCTGAGCTGCTGACTGCTGGTTAAAATGAAATTAGTCTTGCTGTCCAGAATCCCCACCCCCTCCGCTCTCAGTCAAGAGCCCATTAGTAAACCAGTGACAGACTCCATTCTGTTCCAGAAATATATAGCCCTTCACTGACCTTGTTTGATTACATCGCTGCTCACCATTTCTCTTTTGTGTGTCCAAGAAAGAACCTCCTTAGTCAAGTTACTTACCCAAGTATCTGCTCCTGGATTGATTTCTGGGTCACTTTCCTCATCATTAGCATCAAGTGTGAGAGGGTTTTCTAAGAAAACCCATCAAAATGGATGGGCTCTTTGCGGTTTTTAACTACACTTTAACAGGACAATAAAGAAGATTCTTTACTGCCCCATAGCACCGAATGACCACAATACAGCTTTGAGGAGCTGATAGTGTTATTGATCAATACTGTGACCCTCTGACACTATTAAAATCTCGCCTGGGTTTGAGTGACAGAGTTATTTGGTGTTAATTATGTATCAGACACAAATGAGAGGAACCAAGATGAGAAGAACCAAGATGAGAGGGTGTTTTTCACCTTTTGGGATAAGAATAACACAGCACAGCAAATAAAAAGATGAAATTTTAATGTGTGTAAGTTCAGATGATTAATCATAAAAAAATATATCTGGTAGTTTAATCACTTATAAGAAATGATGGCTTTAGAAAATAGTTGGAAACCCTATTTGTCAAGCCTTCACACACTTAGATCCATATTCTCTCAGCTTGTTCCTCAGATCTGCACACATCACCGAAAAAGAACTGAGCATCTTCAGCGTGACAAGATGGCGAGATGGGAGATATGTCCACTAATCTTGTCTCTGTGACATTTCCTGAAAACAGGATAAAAGAAGAGACTGTGGTATCGCTTTCCCTGCTCAGTCATCAGTGTCACATTTCACCAGGCAATAAATGAGATCCCTGGCAGTTCACTTGAGCCAGCACCTCGGCTCTCTGTGCTCATCGATGATAACAAAGAGCGGAGTAAACTGGCCATTTTGTCTGAGACAGGTGGCTGAGTGGCATGCTTGATTTATCTTTGTGCTTGGGTTGACGCTGAAAGAAAGAGACTCTGTTTCCAGCACCCTTGGAAAGAACAGTTGTACTGTGTGGATACCAAACACTCAAACTGTGTTCTGAAGTTACATATCAAAGCTGGTGACTCTCATATAATGAGGTGGAAAACAGAAAGGAGGAGTTCTAGTCTATTCAACAGTAGCGTCATATCTTTTCTTGAGGTTTGAGAATTTTGCCTAAAGCTGTATCCAAATCACCTTAAAGGTGCTGTAGGTAGGATTGGGAAGATCCAGGACTTGCATGAGCAGTGATTGACACGCAGTTAGACACCCCCCCTGGCCCTGATTGGTGCCTCTGAACAGGGAGCGGTGGAGTTTTGCAAATCACACTACAGGCTGTAGGTGGTGCCGGAGGAGCCAGATTATTTTTTTTAAATGACCTGCTTCATGTAGTTCTACTGGAACATAGGGTCAGTTTCAGCAAATATGACAGAAGGTTAGTTTTATAAGTCTTAAAATATATATATATATATATATATATATATATATATATATATATATATATATATATATATATATATATATATATATAAAGACTGAACCTTTAAACTGTTTTCCTTGTGAGATGCTTGTGCTTTATTAGCCCTTTTTAAAAAGCATCTTACTGACAGCCTCAACCTGACTTTTAATCTCACTGTTCAGCTAAAGAATAAGTGCAAACCTCTAACCAGCTATACAAAATCAAATTATAATCATGCAAATATGCATACACCTTTTCAATCTAAATGATTTAAACGAACACTGACTCTGCTGTAGGGTTGTGAATATTTAAAGGAAAAAAACAACAGGCTATGTAATCATCTACTGCCCAAATTCAGTACAGGAAACAAACATAATCATCTGGTAAATGTTAGCTGCTAAAGCCAATATTCACTCATCCTTTAGACTAAATATTAGATGAGAGCCTAAAACCTTTTCTAATCAACATCAATAAGTAAAGCAATTTGGCCTTGAATTACACACCGCCGTGGAAACTTTGTAAAGGGGTCATTCACTTACATTTTTGAACTCCTAAAGTAATGAACTATACCACTGCAAACAGACAGATCCCAATGACAAACAAACAGGGCCATGTTTGCCCTGCAAGCTGAGCAGCTGTGATAATTCTCCTCTCTCAGCTTGTCATCTGAACAGATAACAGCATATGCATACATTACACGTTTACAACCACAAAGTGTATGGTTGATGCCAGTATGATAAGCAGTGTGATAGACTATTTATCCCTGTACTGAACATGTTCTGCCTTTTGTCTCCCTCCAATGAAGTCAGCGGTCAGCTGCAGGAGGCTAATGGGCCTGTATGCTAATGCTGGCTATCCAACTATGATATAAATTGGCATATTTATTTCAGAGCTAAACTGTGAATGTGTATATGCCAGCTTGAGTTAAAAGCATCACAGTTTACTACACCACAGCATAGAAGACATTCTCAGATTAGCTGTAAATCCATGTTCAGACCGACATCAGCAGCACATGGAAAACGCTGCCTTCTCAATCATTTCAATGAGACTAGTGTGTTTGTGTGGGCTCTGTCAAAAAAAGAATAATCTGGTTCTTTAGGTGAAGTTGAACCTTGCTCATCTTTCACCGTAAATGTGGCAGTTTTGAGTTTTCTAAACACTGGAAAAATATGCTTGTGTTAGCCACGTTTCTTTTTTTTTTTTTTTTTAAGAACATTTTTTTGGCCATTTAGGCCTTATTTGATAGGACAGCTTAAGACATGAAAGGGGAGAGAGTGGGGGAATTACATGCAGCAAGGGTCGCAGGTCGGAGCCGAACCTGCAGATGCTGCGGTGAGGACTGAGCCTTTGTATATGGGGTGGCCGTTCAACCAGGTGAGCTAACCAGGCGCCCCAATATTAACTAGGCCTGGGAATCACCAGAGGCCTCACGATACAATATTATCGCGATACTTATGTTACGATACGATATTATTGCGATTTTAAATATATGGCAATATTCTGTGATATATTTAAATGTATTACCTCTTTTGCAAATTCAAATTTTTCCCAATTTCAAATTATGTCCCCAAAAGAAAACTGGGCCAGCATCTGTTTTATCTCAAAACATAAATGTTTCTGTTTGTTCATCTCACTTTGATTGAATTGCTGCAAAATGGGATTGTCAAGTAGACAATCTGACCAACACATACTGTATATTATAGAAGATCAATACTTGGCGTTTGTGTAACGACACAGTATTGTTACGGAAAATATTGCAATGCTATGCTGTATCGATTTTTTCTCCGACCCCAAATATTAACCACATATGCTAATATTACCATTTATCTTCCTGCATTGGGGAGGTCTGGTTTGGTAGAAGAACACAGCTAGCAATTTATCTTAAATATATTTCATCAAGGAATATAAATGGAATTGCACTTACCAGCATTAGTGTCAGTTTCGTTCCACAAGCATGAATGACATCTGTTGTATATAGAGAGAGCTGGATGCAGCGCAGCAAGTAAGCCTATTTTTCTTATTATTAAGCAATACATTTTTAATAATTGTAAAACTTTTTCAGAATGTAGAAAACATATTTTTTTTAAGTGACATGACATCCACTCAAGTAAAGGCTGTGGGCATGTGCAGGATGCACAAATTGGAAGCAAACAAAGACAAAATTGTTTTGGCATTTGCGCTGGTTGAGCAAATGGAGTAAAGGACCTCCATTTTGGAGTCCGATGTCCAGTTCTAATAATGCATCTGTACTAGAGATGGATGTCCACCTTCACCTCACCTTTCTACTTTTTTTCTCAGGCATCATTTGGCAGTGGAAAGTGAACAATAGTGGAAAAATATTCACAAAGCCTAACATGATCCTACGTCAGCAGTCACCATTTATTTGTAAAAATGTTGATCCAAAACTATATTGGCAGAAAATGCTGCAATCATTGAGAGTGCAAGAGGTCCATTTGTAAGAAGGATATCTGAATGTCAAACTGTGGAAGATATGGCCTATTGTTAGTTAGTTGGAAATGTAAAAATACAATGGCAATATATATCACACCAACTGCAGAGGCTCCATTCAAAAATGCACCTGTGGTGTCTGAGATATCACACAATATGAATACATATTGTATTTATTATACTATCAACCTTTGCAACCAGATAAGTTCTGTTTTCATTGTTCTTGAAAAAAAACAATTCAGTAAGAACTTCCTATACATATGCTGATAAGTATGTGTGACAGTCATCTGTATTCATCTACTTTAACAATATTTAAGTCCAAACTCATAAATCGCACCACTGACTGCTCTGCCATCTTTATTTCCTTCATCCCACTCATCACTGATGGGCTGATGACAGTAGGGCAGATTGTTTTTTGACTGCCTCATCAATCACATGCCCAACGATACAGTGAGTTTGCACATTAAGGAATATACACACGCTTGGATAATGTTAATGTGCAATATAATTTACAAATAGCTGGTGTTATCTGAGATTATTGCTTGACAGAGATATATTTCACAGATTTGTACAAGGTAAGTTTAAATGCCATGTCATGCTGTTTGTACAATGGACCCTGCCTGGTGCATGTATTTAAATTCACAAGTACCTTTGATTTCTTTCTATATGTTGCTACAAAATGCATTACTGATTTTGTGTTTTATACAGCAAAAAGCTTTGAGAAACTAGTTTTAGATGGACACCTATCGTTTATTCTGAAACAACATACTGCAGCTGTATTTTCAGTCTCTAGAGAGTAGATTCAAGTCAGCCAGACATCACTGAACATATTCAGGGACATTCCACTGCTAGTTTGATGGAAGGAGAAGAATTAAATGCACTTGACATGTTCATTCTAGTGAAAGAATATGTCGCCCTAACAGCTTGCCTCTTCTCTCTGTTTGTAATGGTTTGTGGATGTCACTGGAGTTCTCTTGCAAGCTAAAAAACTCTTTTTTAGCTACTATTTAAAAATGACAGATATTCCATTCAGCCAGTCGAAACTCTGCATAGGAGGCAGAAGCAAAGTGGCCAAGGACCAATATAAATGTGTTTTTTTTAACCAAGCTAGCAGTATGGCTTTAGGGATGACAACTATTGGATGGATTGATATGAGATTTGCTATTGACATTCACGTTCTGCACAGGGTGGAAATACTTTGGTGATTCTCTGACTTTTCATCTACCACCATGAGATTGACATTTGACTTGGTTCTCACTGAAATGCCTCAACAACAATTGGATGGATCTCCATGACATTTGGTACACATATTCAAAGGGCCCAAAGGAACATTATTAATGACGATTGTCACCTCCTGACTTTTCATCTAGCACCACCAGCAGATCAAAGTTTTTACATATCCAGTGGCATATCTCCTATCATCTAGATGGATTGATGCATACTTTCACATGTTCACATTCATGGTTCCCAGATGATGTATCCTTATGACTTTGTTGATCCTCTGGCTTTCCCCCTAGTGCTACCATGACATTTGTGGTTTTAAGTGAAATTATTGAATTGATTGTTATCAAAGGTGGTACAAACATTCATGTTCCCCTCAGGATTAATTGTAATACTTTTGGTAACACGTTCTATGCTTTGGTTTATGACCAAATATCTGTTAACCTAATGCGATTTCCATCAGTCAGCATTTTCATTGTCAGCATGATGGTTTGCTGTCAGCAGTTTGTTCAGGCACCTCTGTGCCTAGGTACAGTCTCACAGAGCTGCCTACCAGTGTGGCTTTAGACTCTCATTTTTATATGTTGGATAACCTGTAGGTACATCAGAAATGTAAGCCACTGTGGAGTGGATTACACTGCTGCAGTCTACAAGACTAACTGCAAAATAAATATCAAATAGATGATGGAGGTCGGATTTTTCATAATCAAAAACACAAGGACACATATAATATTCCTAGGACCAATAAACTAATTACAATTTTCTTCAAATCAGTAATATATCAGATGTTAGTTTTCGGGGTAACATAACATGATGTAGTTTTTATTTATTTATTTTTTAATAAACAAATGTAATGTCATTAAAAGTATCTCACCTGGGTCTATTACAAGTTACCTTCTGACACCAAAAAAAGCTCATTTTCATTAAAGCGCCTAATAAAAGTAATTTAAAAGTATTTAAAAGCCTGTGAAGCACAGCACATCAGAGGGAGCAGCCATATGGCTCAGATCAAAACCTCCCCTCGACTGAAAAGAAAACTCTGCTAATGAAACGCTTCCCGATTAACTCAGCCACTCTAATTAGACGGGAATTTATTCCACATCAATATTTCACTATGTCAGCAGAAATACCGCCTTGGCCATGAGATAATGGAGAATACAGCTTCTTTCTACCAGCCAGCCCCCACTGCCCCATCACACTATATACACACACACGCACACACACACTATAAATGTGAGTGCACACACAGGCACGGCCGACCCACTTATTTAATCATTTGTCTCTTCACACTGATGAGGTATTTTCCCTGGTGCCGGATTTTGAGGGATGGAGTGATGTAAGAGGTGAAAAGTCAAAAGTTGACCAAGGAGGCTATTTAAAGCCCAAATGTAGATAGATACACCCTCCGGATGATTGCAAACGTGAAATTAAGAACATTTTGACTTCTAATTTTAATTACAAATCACCTCACATCTTTTGGCCTACAAAATAATAAATGTTTCCAGCATGGACCCTGCTGTCCTGCCCCCTGCTGCTGCGCCTGAGCCTGTCCTATGTTTCAACCCTGCCCCCTCCCCAGGACGCTGGCCAGGGGCCGTACATGATCAATTTATGACCCCACAGGTTTAACATCCTCCGTTTGTTTCACTATGTCACTAATATTACTTATTATCCTGCCTACCTTGAATATATATACCTCTTTTCTTTGCCATTACTGAGTAGCCATCCTTGTTACAAACAAACTTCAGCTTACATGTCATGTCACAACATTAGCCTAATCCAAATTCAACCTCCCAGATCAATATAAATTTGAATTTAAAAATGTTCTTAATGTCTGTATGTTTTATTACCATCCAAATGTCCTACATCTTCTTGTAATGTTTTATTGTACCAATTGTACTTTTTTGGGATGTTATTGCATTAAAGAAATCATTTACATGCATTCACATGAAATTCAACATTCATGTTCATTTTATAAGATTATTCAGCATGTTACAGTATCTGCATGAGGTAAAACATCTTCACGAATGGCACAATAAACCATCTGCTGTCTGGTCAATGTGCATTCAAGAATTGTACATTTTAAATATGTTTGTGTAAGTTCTTGACAGTGGCAATAGGGTTAATGTTAGGTTTTGCTACACTTCAAGTTGGTTTTATGTTTCCTGTTTTGATGCCTTGTGAACTACAAAAAGTAACTGGAGCCAGTTGTTTGTAAGAACTGTAAAATCATATTTACATTTGACAAGTTTGAGGTGTAGGCTTTTGTATTTTTAATAAGTCTGGGTAATAAGGCTTGTTGACGATGGTCATTGTTGATTATATTGTGTCAACTGTAGGCTGATATGCACTTTTTCCTACCTTATGTAGGTTACTTTGACGCCGCTATCCATGCACCTTGTACTGGTATTTATTTGTCCTCGTACTATTGTACTTGTTGGATTGTGTGTAGAACTTGTATGTATTTATGTGTCTTGTATGTGTTTATACTTGCTGCACACCTAATCGCCCTTCGGGGACAAAAATAAAGTTGAAGTAGAAGTTGAAGGCTGGGTTTGTGACTTATTTGGGCCAGATATTGTAATTGTTTCTTTCTTTGTTCAGAACCATGGCATTCATCATGGCAATCAACACTCCCATCATTCACTGAGAAAATAAACTGGTCCACTGATTGCAACCCTTGTTTCCTGGTGGTTTGTAGCTCAAGTTAGAACTTTATTACAAATGGTCCTTTGAGCTGGAGTTGAACAAGCGATCTAAGGACCATTTGTAAAGGTGTGGTTTGCTTTACCAATCACCCACTCTCTCCTCAAGAGGCACGGATGTGGTTAAGAGGGCAAACACTCTTAAACACCAACCTCACCCCTGACTGCAAACCGCAGAAGAGACCACAGACAATGCCATTCAGTTCCTTATTTACAACACTGAAAGAAAATAATGGAACAAAAACAATTTGAAATAATGTATGTTTCATGCGGTGCATAACCTCGCCGGTGTAGAGAAGAGGAGTCACAGACAGGAGAGCAGGAAAATGAAGCAGGTTGAAGGGGAAATGAACAGAAGAGATAAACAGCAAATTAAGAGGGGGGATTGAATAACATTAAAAAAGCACACGAGGGGAGAGATTCTGATTTTTTTTTTACTGCTACACAGGAGTCCTATTATTGATGAAGCGCAACCTGCTCATTCACCTCACTACCAGCACATTCTAGGCTGGTGTGAGAACAATTTTAAACAAAACAGATAATTACCCAAGCCCTTGGGCAGCGGTGCAGGGGAGTGGAAACACGAGCGTGCAATACACAACCACTTTAGCTTCATTAGCACTGTTGTAGCCAGTGAGTCACTCTGGGAGCTAGTCTGCCGGCGACCTTCATAGTGCACTCATATGCACAATGTGTGCCCTGTTCAATTCTACGGGATGAAGTAGTTTAACTTAATTCACTAAAAAGTATTGGCTGAACAGACCAGAAAAACATGTTTTTTTTTTCATTTCCACTTTAAGACTGGAATCATGAATTTTTCAAGAGAAAGAAATTTCATTTCTGCTCATCAATGACACGAATACCTCTTGAATCCACATACTGATGACAGGTTCGTATTTTCCAAAAAAACATATTTTCAGTTCAGAAGGATAACATCTTTCTGCTATCAAATTTTCAAAAAGAATTACATTGGGTTGCAGCGTAACTTTAACCTTCTATCTGTGTTGACTTTCAAAAGCTAGGAGAAACTTGTGTACTATGACAAACTCAGGAAGAGTCATCTTAATGATTTAAAACCTGCAATAACTGATTTGTTTGGTCATTTGGGGGCTGCAGAATCATGAATCAAACACTGACATACTGTATACTCACTTTTTAAGTTGATATGATTAACTAACGTGTTAGCAAACAGCTACTGATTCACATGTCCAGCCAACAGAGCAAATTTGGAGTTGTGTTTGTGTTCATTCTGAATGTGGTCCAAAATGCGCTCTACTTTTAGCTCTGCTTGGTGTTGCATGCTGAAAGAATGTACAACACAAAGCAAAGAAACCAAACAACCATGTGGAATCTGAGAGAGAATGAGGCAGCCTGAACTTTAATTTAGTTCAATAGTCGTCAGTCTGAATGTGTCAGTAATAGATTGGCAACCTTTTCAGAGTGCATTCTGCCTCTTCATGTGGGCTGTATCCTGCAGAGGCAACGTGGGTATAGATAATAGATGGAGTGTATCAATTAAATAATATCAACATAGAAAGTCCACTCATGAAAGGAGCTAGAGGTGGCTAGCTCACCCAGTAGAGTGTTTGCCCCATGTAGACTGAGGCAATCGCAGCGGCCCTGGTTCAAATCGGACCCACGGCCCTTTTCTTAATGTCGCGCCCCGCCTTTCCTGTCTTCAAGCTATCCTGTCAATTAAAGGCCATAAAAGCTGCAAAAAAATCTTCAAAACAAAACCCTAAAACAGAAACAGAAACAGAAATGAAGCAAATGATAAAAATAGCAGCCAGAAAAAAACAAAGTCTCTCAGTTAAAACTCAACCGAGGCCTTCCTGTGTGAATGCCCTGTGTTTGTTCATGTGGCTTTGCTTCACTGTCCTTCATCGCTCCGAGGACATGCAGTTCACGTAAGAGTGAAACTGTTATGCAATGTTATGTGTTTGTGTTGTCTGAGTCTGTGTCATGTTGTTTGACTGGTGACCTATCCGGAGTGTTTATCTGTTGTTTTTTTTACTGCACGCTGGGATAGACTCCTGCCCTCCACATGAATGAATAGGAGTATAGGAGTATGGAGAGAACTGATGGATCGCTGGAAAGCTTTTCTGAACCAAATGGCAGCACCGCTGTCATCATGCAGCTCCACAGAATGACTGCTGCTCCTCACTGAAGGATGAGTCATCACACTTGTCTCGGTCTCTGATGACAGGGGTTTGGAGTCTGCCAGCCTCCTGAACAAAGCCAGCATGTCAGTCTGACAGTTACAAATAGTACATCTGCATATGAAGCTGTATTTCATGTCGCAGGGCTGAGAGGACGATGGCCAGCTTATACTGAATAGTTAAAGGGATTCTTAATAGCTCAATGGTGCTATTTAATTCTGAGAGGATAGCTCATTCATGTTTTATGGTCTTAGTTCTTTAGGAGGATGTCCTCCTTTCTTGGCTCCAAGTCTTACAAGGATGGGATGTTTTATGTGCCATGATGGCCAAAGAAGTGTTCCCTCAATTAAATGCCTTTCACGCCAATTCTCACCGCAAGGAGTGGCTTTAGACCCACTGAAAAGAAACAACCGTGGTGACGTAATCCTGTCCAACTCAGCCACCCTCAAACATGCATTAGGAAATGTTAGGTTAGATAGTTCATAATAAATAAGTTGATATATTGTATGAAAAGGGAAGAAAATCCAACCTTGCTATTTAGTCAGTGTGAAAGGAACAAAAATCAATAGCTTTTGTCACAGGGCAAAGTGTTTTTTAATGCATGATGTGTGTTATTTTATTTTGCATGTTTGTATCTGCATGTTTTAAGTTTGTTTTCTGTGTTTTATCATGTAGTGTTTTTAACAGCGATTTTTTTTCTATTGCCTTGAACTACACACCCACCATGGCAACCAGTGATTATCCCAACGAGCAGCAGGTGTGCAGGACCATTTAAAAGCAGGTGTGGAGCTGAGACCAGAGAAAAGAAAAACAGCAGATCATAGAGAGACAACAGGAGAAGAACCCAGTGTTGCGGAGCGGTGAGGGGGACGATGGACCTGGGAAGTAGTGCTATATGCCTGCCTGTGGTCCGATATGAGGACCAGGTGTGTTGTGGTCAGCGCTGGCTTCTCACCCTGAAACTTTTCTAAGGGCGTAACGTGACCAGGAAGTCATGGGGGACGAGGGGGAGAAGGCAAGCAAGAAGTGACACCTTGGTGGCAGGGACCACAGGGTATAGCGGTGCTTTTCAGATTCCGCGCCACAAGGGAAAAAGAAAGAAGGAAAAGCACAGAGACACGGTCGATGCAAGGAGGAGGGCAGAAACCCAAGGAAGCTGCGGAACAATGGAACAGCAGCGTGGTAGCTGGCATAGTTTCCTGGACGAGGCTGTGAGTAATAGCCGACCAGCTGGGAAGAGAGATTTTGGGGCGAACAATATCCAGCCCGTCCTCACCCAGAAAAGGATGTGTTGATTATGCAAGCAGCTCAAAACCACCCACAATTACGTTTCTTGTTAGGCAGTGACCTCTCGTAGTAATGATCGCGAGAGAAAACGAGGAAATGAGGTGACAAAGTAGGCCCAGAGAATGTCTAAAAAGGGGAGAACTTCCACTTTCTGGAAACTTCCGGCTTCTGAACTGGTTACAGTTCCACTCTGGTTTCATATGAGGATGCTCACGGGCAAGTGCAGCATGAATGGAGGTCTATGGAGCTATACCCCTCAAAATCCACTTTTCTCAGGATATAATTTTTTGTCTAGTAATTTGAATGTTGCATTTGAAAGGGGAGGCTAAGAAAATACACACTGCTGGGTGTTTAGATTTTTTTAAAGTCACTTTTTTGTTCTAAAAAGCCTTTTAAAACGTCAGTGAAGTCAAACACATCGTACGGCCAGAGATACTGCTTTACGGCAAGCTCTGAGTCACTTCCTTTTTTTTCCTCGAGGCATCGACAACACAGCTGACAGGTTAGGCTCTCCCTGTCAATATGTTGAAAAAGTCCACCTTAACATTCTCAGAGAATGCCTGTAGACAGGCTCCGACATTCTGGTTCCGCTTTTGGATGCCATCAAGCGGTATCTCTGGTCGTAATCAGTCCTTCACTGACCAATCAGCATTCATTAGCAGAATGCTAGCGTGTTATGGGCAACAACAACTCAACCTGTAAGAAATCAAAAGGACATAAGTACTCGTTCATTCAAATTTCGACTTATAATCCATGTTGAACTTGCAAAAACTACAATCAAATCTGAGATTTCTCAACGACAATCAGGCGAAAAAGACAAATTTAGCCATCTAGCTCCATAGACTCCCATTCATTTTGCACTCGCCCGCTATCACCCCCAGTGGAACTCTATGTATGTATGTATACAATGGGGCTGTATAGGGAGTGAACAGGCTCTCCGTAGACAGGCTCTGGTAGGCCTAAACTGTAAGAGCGCCAAATTCTGTGTAAGGAGGAAGGTTGGGGTGGTGGTGGTGGTGATGGTGGATGGGTCAAATGAACACAGACCTTTCACTCCGGAGACTGGGTTTTGTGTCCAGAGCGAAACCAAAAGTCAACTGTCATTTTCAAGTTAACTGAGTTTTAGGCTGTGATGCAAGTGTCACGTTACATCCTCATTTTAGTAGTATTACATGACTCATTAATCCCCGATGTTTTACTAAACGGAGGCGGCGTCAGCCGATTTTGCCGGGGCTTCAGCCCCGAATGTTTTGAGTGTAGCCCTGAATGTATTTTGAAAAGTTGACTGACAAATATGAAACTGGACAATAGCCTATGTAAACGTACCTGATGGCCTGGCCAATCATACCTGACGCTTATTTCTCTGTGCCTGTCACAAAGCGATCCCTCCCCTCTCTGCTGCTCTCTATCTCTCTTTCTCTCTCTCCGATAGAAAGAGACAGGATGAGTGGGGAAAACTGTGTAATGTGTAATTGTAGCCTGTGTGTGTGTGTGTGTGTGTGTGTGTGTGTGTGTGTGTCTGTCGGTCTCTCCGTGTGCCTTATTGCATGTCTCACTGTGAGAAGTCAAGACTATGAACCTACAGTGAGACGTCGCCCGCTCAGCACGGGTAGGAGACACTAGGCTACAAGACCGTCAATACGTTTTGAGTATAAGGTGAAAGAAAAGGCCAACATAAGTTTAAGTACTCCTCCACGACTCCTCCAAATCACAGAGAACACAGATGGAATGAGTTATATTTTGAATGTGCACAAAGTTTTGAACATGAGCAGAAATCTTGCTCAAACGCATCTGAAATATTATATTCCAGGGGTTTATTAATTCATTAAAATGAATGAATGTATCATTGAGGTGAATAATTGTCGTGCACATTTAAGGAGGTTACTTCCCCAACAAAAGATGCAAAAGAGGGAAGAGTAAATTATAGGCTACATGTGCATAAATTGATTCAGAAAAAGGTAGAAATAGGTGCATACAATTTCATCTGAATGCAGGAAATGAAGTGTTTAATGTTCAAAATTGTCTGGGGGAGGACCCCCAGACCCCTCCATCATAGGTTGCCACTGATCTGGAAACAAAACCTAGGCCTTTGGGTTGCCAGACCAGTTATGATTAGGCCAAATGTTGGTGCCATCTAACTAACATCTACAAACTGGAAGCTAAAATGAACATACACCGGCTATTAACAAGCTGGGCAAGCCTGACATACTGTATACCCACTTTTTAAGTTGATATGATTAACTAACTTGTTAGCAAACAGCTACCGATTCACATGTCCAGCCGACAGAGCAAATTTGGAGTTGTGTTTGTGTTCATTCTGAATGTGGTCCAAAATGCGCTCTACTTTTAGCTCTGCTTGGTGTTGCATGCTAAAAGAATGTACAACACAAAGCAAAGAAACCTCAAGTCCTGGAAACGTCCCCGTTACTAAACCTAAGTATTTGTGTTGCCTAAACATAACTAGTTCTGTTTTACAAAGTTTACTACGTGTTAAACTGCAGCCGTTACGTTAAATAGAATGGTCACACGATCAAACTGCCACCGGGCGGCAGTGAATAGAACAGTCATTTTGGGAGTCTTGAAAATCTCCCTATAATGTTGTTTAGGTATGAGGATGTGTGGACAATATCAGTTACGTCTGACTTAAGGTTTTACTTTATCTTTCCTAACATGACATACAAGTGTTGGGGATTAGGAAGGTACAGATTCAATTATTAGCAATTTATCAAATATGTTTTATCAATATTAATAGTTATGAATATGTGTATTAATAACGTCACCAAATTGACAATCAAAACGGGGAACCACCATCAGGGACCAATAACTGAACTGTGAAAACAGTCTCATAGGTGGTGTTCTCTTTGAAAATACAGATCTTAATTAATGAATCTGATATTTATAATGTGTGTGTGTGTGTGTGTGTGTGTGTGTGGTGACAAGATCACGTGGGTAGCTAAGCTGGCACAAAATGGCTACTCGAGGAAATACACAAACAGGCTATTTAACCCCAAGAGCGCGGAGAGAAACCAGGTTTTTCACGGACAAGTGAGATGGACCCGTTTTGTTTGCATCTATGGGACCAAACAAACGGAAACACACACAGTAAGGAGGCTTAAGTTTCTGGACAGAGAAGTATAGGTGTGTGTTATTAATGTCAGTAACCGCTATTGCTGCAACTTGTTACGACATTGAATGTGATTAATTAGTAAGTGCTACTGTTGCAAATGTCTTACGATTAATATGATTGTGACCACCGAGTCGAATTTATTGCTGTGAATGTACTGGATCACGGTACTGGTTAATAGTTTGTGTTTGATACTGTAGCTTATTGAAACTGTAACGCTACACTGCTATCTCCCGCTGAGGAGAAGTTAGTTACTGTACAATAATAATAATAAACCTTCCGTTCATCACTCGAACCACGGCACTGCAACGTAACAAGGCCGTTACCTCGTGGCCCTGTGTTGGACAAAAGGATCGGTTATTATCGCTGCAAGAAGTCAGCTGTTGGCCCACAAGATGCTGAGTAATAAACATTCTCCTTGTTACACAACTTCTCAGACCCCTGCCATAACGTCAAGTTAGGTCAGAGTCCTGAGTGAACGAGAAGATTGGTTATTATCACTTCCTCGAAAATCAAGATTCCAAGTCTTTCTTTCTCTAAAGTGCTCTTTGCTTTCCTCTTTACACACTAACCTAACACACACACACACACACACACACACACACACACACACATACAGATCAGCTGACGGCCACCCCATAGTCACGCGGTATTGCAACCAAGTTTCACTACCCGCCATCTTGGGGTTAAATAGCCTGTTTGTGCATTTCCTCGAGAAGACATTTTGTGCCTTGCACTAAAAACTACAAAGAGCCTCAAATCTTGCGTTGTTTAATCTGCCATCTTGATCTTGCGTGGCTTAGCTACCCACGTGATCTCGTCACCTCACCCTCATTCTTTCTCTCACACACACATACACACACCACACACACACACACACACACACACACACACACACACACACACACACACACACACACACACCACATGTTTGCTTGTTTTTGCCTTTGTTGTAGTTGTAACAAGTAGATAGGTTTATTGATTTAAGAACTGTTGATTGACAATTCATAATTTGAAAGTTAAATAAATTATACTTTAAAGAGCAGTTGTTTGTGATTATATGTGTATATGTTGTAGTAACAGCTGGTTGAACAGGTTGTGCTCGGATTTTACCCTTCTCGTTCACTTTATAAATATCAGATAAATTAATTAAGATCTGTATTTTTAAAGAGAACACCACCTATGAGACTGTTTTCACAGTTCAGTTATTGGTCCCTGATTCTAGGGTGGTGCCTCGTTTTGATTGATTGTCAATTTGGTGAAGTTATTAATACACATATTCATAACTTTATTAATATTGATAAAACCTATTTGATAAATTGCTAATAATTGAATCTGTACCTTCCTAATCCACAAGAAATAAATAATAAATAACTGTCCTTACAGTAGGTGAAAATAACTATTTGCACTGATTCAGTATACAAAATAGGTTGGTGAACTACAGAATGGCAAGTATTTTACCAAGGTGCAGACATTTGTGGCTGTAAAATCGTACTTTCCTTTCACCTGAGTTTGTTTTCAATTATAAAAATTAGATCAGGGGTCTCATTTATAAACATGGCGTACGCACAAAACGGGGCTGAAAATGTGCGTACGCCACTTCCCACGCAAAGGTTGTGATTTATAAAAAACAAACTTGATGGGAGAATGTGCGGTCCTCCATGCAAACTCTGACCCATGCGTACACACATTTTGGAGACAATGGGCCACGCAGATGGTGAGGTGGTGAACTGAAGTCAAGACTGCAGAAAGTAAATGTGGGAATAACGATTACTCATAATATTTTCAAGTATTGATGTCTCACGCACATTTCATCCACGTTGTCATGAAGATTAAATCCAGCAGTGTTATTTGTGCTTGTACTGAGTGATAATGTTTCCATAAACACCTTCCAATTACAATCCAACTCAAATCTTAAATCAATTCGTTCTTAATATTTAATCGGCGCTGTCTCACCGTCACAGAGTCCACTACGGAGCGCAGGAGGAGGAGATGGCCCGAATCCATAGAATACATGATAGCATCAAATACCCTACCATAACTGCAGAACAGTGTAAATAACTAAATATCTGTCTTTAAAACTGTGCATATATCATCAAATGTCAAAGTCTGGAAATACAGACGTTAAGCTCTCACGCAATCGTTACACTTAATGTCCTTGTTATCGGTCCAAACTTTAATACTGTTCGTGACCAAACCTGCATGAAGAAAAGTGTGTTTGCAAATTGTATCTCGGGGTGGGGGATACTACTAGTTAATGCTGTGATTTTTGGCAAGGTGTTAACAATCACAAATTGTTGTAAACATAGAAATACTGTCCGTGTGTAATGCTGCATGATGGCACTGCTGGCACTGCAGGAGGACTACGCCAAAGGGGACCACGACGATGACTGGCTAATATGTCAATGTAAATTCCCTAAAGCTGTGCTCTTGGATCTATGTAGTGAATTGGGTCCAGTAGAGAGGACAACACGCCGGAACCGTACCATCCCAGTCCAAATACAGGACCTCCACTCTGGGGGCAACCGGCTTTTTCCAGCGGTAAATGGCGTTTATCAGTGTTTTTAAGCCCCCAACATGTCCTTCCTTCCGTCCTCCTTAAAACACCATATAACACCGGATATAATATATAGTTCTTTTAAATCTTATCATATAGGTCTGGTATATCGAAGCTGTCCCTGAGTGCCGTAATGCCTGCTGTTTTCGACGTATTATTAATATAGGTATTCTATAGATCAGGTTTCCCTACACAGGCCGAAATTATAATTCAATTTGCAGCAATTTCCAAGCGTCTGAGAATCACGTCATCACGTAACAAAAGAACAACTGCCAAGGTCATTAACATACTGATCATCATTCATGAGGTGCTTTGCATTGACTATTTATGGTTAAAAATGGGCGTGTACAGGGCGGGATAAGAGGCTGATTCACGTATGCACACTTGTGGGTAATTTGTGATTTATAAAGGGAACATTGCTTACAGATGTCCGTACACACGGTTTTATAAATCTGAATTCTTTTTGGCGTACGCCATTTTGGCTTTTGGGCGTACGTACACTTTTAGTAAGGATCCTATGCAGAGTTTTATAAATGAGACCCCTGGTCATTCAGAAATATTATCACTACATCAGAAGATGCTGTTTTGACCCATGGAATACATAAATGTACTGTAGGCACCAGTTGTACTGTTTAACTTGTTATCTATTCAAGGGCACACATGTACTGCAGCTATTCAAAACCTGTAGTCAATCAATCTGTTTTCTTCAAAGCCAACTATAAGACTCCAATTGTAAGGAAAGCATTTATAAGGAGTACCTCCTGCTCTTTCTTTTTCCTAGACAGCAAGAAAGCTGAGCTTGTTACAACCACAGGGAGATCAAAGAACTAAAAGCGCTATAGCTGGGAAACCTACTTTGGTCCACAAAAGAGGATTATATGTGTTTGAAATGAAGCTGCCCTGTGGACTGTACCACCCAGCTCACCCTCGCTGGCCTAATATCCATTCACCCTACTTGATGAAAGATTCATTATGAACAGCAATTACCTATTAGACCAGCACAACACAGGCATTGGGTTAGTCATTTAGTGTTGAATTGTAGTCACAACGGCCTCATTTAATGATAGTGGTGTCATTAATAATAACAGCCAATGGTTCTAGTAAAAAAGGAGCTTTATGCTGTTCTACAGAGTGGTGATCTGTTAAAAGGTCAAAGTCGCAGGGGATGATTGCATGCCTTTCTTCTGCTTGTCATCTAATTCAGGGATAGTAACAGGTGTGCATTAATCTAGACTGGGCACTGTTAAAGGACAGGTAAACTTATTACACAGCAGGTGAAATTATGTTCAAGTTGGTTATATTTTTTTGTATATGTGGCACATTTATTGTTTAGCTATGAGGAAATCATCTGCCCATTTGACTAAACAATACATATCTCAAATAGTTTGTTTTTTATGCGTGTGGTATTGGCATGTTTGCACCTGTTTAACTCACCCCTGCACTTTCCTGAACAGATGGTATGATCCAGTTTAGGTGAGGCTGAGAAGGTACAAATGCCAGTCAGTGGTGTGTAGAAGGAGAAAATGGGGGTGGTGTTCTGTGGGGATGTGTTTGAGTTGGTTTATTATGTTTACCTCCGCTTGAAGTTGTTTTGTAGAGTTAACTGCTCTTTTTGTGTTAAAATGAATGTCTTCTTCCCGATAAAGGGTTTTGTAGGAAGTTTTTTTCTTATCCAAAATGAAGGGCCTAAGGATAGAGGGTGTTGTATGCTGTACAAATTGTAAAGCCCCTCGAGGCAAATTTGTGATATTGGGCTATAAAAAATAAAACAGATTTTGACTTGACATTAACCATGCCTTATCCTCTGCTCCAGAGCAAAATGCAGTAGATGTGTATTGTGGGTAGGGATGCACCGAATCCAGGTTTCGGGTTCAGATTCGGCCGAATATTGGGCTTTTTGACGGGGTTTCTTTTTCTGCCGAACCTTAGAATTTTTTTCCACCGAACCCTACGCTTGCACTACGTGTGCTATGCTGGTCGACGTAATGACGCCGCCGTTGATTACGGGAAGGTGTTTACGTAGGTGGACCGTTCAATGCAGTAGGCTGTGAGAAAGTGAAAATGGAACTTGTGAGCAGAAAAAGTGTTGTTTGGCAGTACTTTCAGACAAAAGAAGTCATGCAAGTCGAGCTACATGTTCAATTTGCAATGCTGATTTGTCTCGTGGTGGCAAGGACCCTAAATAATACACAACATCGCCGCTGTTAAAACGTTTGCTTATGAAACATCCGAAAGAATACGAGTTGTGCATAAAGGAATCTACAGACAGCAGCCAAAATGCAGCAACTTCAGGTACGGCAAAGGAAGGACAGTCACAGCTAAAAACTTGTGTTAACCAGACAGTGCCTCTCCCGGGCTGTCAGCTGTTCTCTCAGCAAATGAGTCTCCCTACAGTGGGAGCGGAGCAACCGAACTGCCAGCTGCTACTTGTTAGCTAACGTTAGCTTTCTAATTTCACCCACCTAACATGCCTTCATCATACACTGGTTAGCAAAAATTTGCCATACAAAATTGTCACTCATCTGGCGATAGCGATGTGCTTTCCTACGATGTGAAAAGAGCGTGTGAATTCAACATTAAGTTGTTACATTTAACTATTTTAGAGGCTATGAACGTTGTTTACTTCATTAATGTGTTTACTGTGTTAATGGACTGAGGATGGGAGTAGGATTCGGTATTTGGTTTCGGATTCGGCAGAATCTTAACCAGTGGATTCGATTAGGGCTGAACGATTTTTGAAAATAATCTAATTGCGATTTTTTTCCCAAATATTGCGATTGTGATTCGATATTCAATTATTTTTTTAAGCTCGTCTTCTGTATTATTCAACAAAGACAAACAATAAATCATTTTATAGTAAGAACAACACACAATTACACACTAGACAGTTAAATAAGTAAAAATATAGTGTGTGTATATATATATATATATATATATATATATATATATATATATATATATATATATATTGTGTGATGTCACGAGAGGCTGTGTCCTGGAGGGACGTTACATTCCTTTGAAGTGGCTGCAATCACAAGCAGCTATGGCTCCATCTGCTGGTGCAGTCGGGAACTCCTCCACTCAAGACACTACATTCCCACACACAGCTGAGACTGATCGGATCCTGATGAGCTGAAGAGCTTTTTAAGGCCTAGAGACACACTCGTGTGGGTGTGTGAGTTTTGGAGAGACAAACTACAAGCTGTGCTCGCTGCAGAGGAATACGAAAGGTGGGGAATCACGTGGGGACGTCGGAAGGACTTACAGGCTGGATTGGCCACGGGCTGCAGCTCGGATTAATGTAAGGCTGAAAAGATTGTTTTACCTGAGGGAATCAAGATTATGATTTAACAACCAGAAGAGACATTATTTGAAGTTTTGACCCTTGAAGATTAACCGGGTCCCACTTGTGAAGTTGGAGTGCTGTGTTTTTTTGTTAATTCCCTGGAACTGTAATAAAATCCTTATTTTGTTTGAACATTGTGTCCTCGCACTGCTTGAGCTGTCCCCCGGAGAGCGGTGTAGCCTCTCATGACGTCACATATGGTGGAGAATGCGGGCACTCAAGCATTAATAGTGCATGTCAGAGGAGGATACTGAAAGTTTGATCATCCAGTTTTCCAAGTTGGCCGTAGGCTCCCCACCCGTTAAAATGGAGGAAGTTTTGAAAGCCCTCGTTGCTGGCCAGCAAGCCCAGCTGCAAGCCAACGCGGCTCTCTTGGAGGAGCAAAGGAGAGCCAACTTTCTGAAGGCGGAGGAATTACAGTTGCAGAGATGGATGGCTGACCAAAGTACCCGCCCAATAAAGGCAAGTGACTTTTTATCTAAGATGGGGGTCACCGATGACGTTGAGGCGTACCTGCATGCCTTTGAAGCCACCTGGGCCCCGACCAGGCAACCGATTATGATGCCCTGAAGTCTGAGATCCTCAGCAGGAATGGACTCACCAAATTTGGTATGGCCCAGCGCTTCCACAGCTGGACCTTCCAACCTGACCAGCCTCCTCGGGCGCAGATGCATGAACTTGTCCGGATCACGCAGAAATGGTTGGATCCGAAGAGGAATACGGCAGCGGCGGTGGTAGAGGCTATTGTGGTGGACGGTTACCTACGTGCCCTGCCCTATGAGGCGAAACGATTCATCAGTCAACAGGCCTTGACCACGGCGGATCTGACTGTGGAAGCTGTGGAAAAGTACCAGGCCACAGCGGAGATGCTGCGTGCTTCCAGAAAAGACCCCAGGGGTGCGTCTCCACCACAGATGGGAGGGGCCCGTCCAAAGAACCCCAAGGTCTCGAGTCCAGCCACGTCAGGACCGAACCCGGCTCCAGGCAGAGCCAGAAACCAGGCAGGTCCAGGAAGAATACAGCGGGAGAGTGAAACCCGACAGTGTTACCGGTGTGGGGAGATGGGACATATCTCCTGGCAGTGTGGGAAGCCGGCGGATGAACCTATGCCCACTGCTGAGTCCTCCAGCCCACCACCCACACACCGTTTTGCCTCGCTCCTGGGAGTCATAGATGGCGGCCCAGATCGACCCCCCACCTGCCCGGTGACTGTGAATCACCATGATGTGGAGGCCTTACTAGATTCAGGTAGCCTGGCCACCCTGGTGTGTAAGGAGCTGGTGGGCCCATCGTGTCTGATCCCAGGGAAAGCCCTCCCGGTTTCCTGTGTCCGTGGAGACATCAGAGACTACCCCGTCACTGAACTCACAATGACCACCACCCGGGGCACCATACTCACGACAGCGGGGGTGGTTGATTCCCTCCCCGTCCCTGTCTTAATTGGACGAGACTGCCCGGTCTTTTACCCATTCTGGAGAGAGACTCAGGAGAGGCGAACCCGAGTACCTCGGGAACGGAGAGGTAAGACTCACCCTGAGAAAGCTCAAGTGCAACCCTCTGAATCACTCACTCCCCTCTGTACTCTGACAGGGATGGCAGGTGCCCAGACGGACACAGAAGCTGGTCCAGATACAGGAGAAGAGAACGTGGCCCAGGACAGTGCTCCGATCTCCAGCGAGGAAGACGTCCAAGGCACCCCAGAGCTTCCCCCTCTCACAGGCCAGTATGGTACGGCTCAATTACAAGATCCCACTCTTACAAATGCCTTAAGAAATGTGCAGGTATTAGAGGGAGTAGTGTTAGGCGAAAGAACAGGCCCCACTTACCCCCATTTCGCAGTAAGCCGGGGGTTACTGTATCAGGTAGTGAAGAAAAATGCTGAAGTGCATGAACAGCTCAACTCAACCTAGCACACACGCACCCGCTAGGGGCCCACTTAGGGGTAGAGAAGACTAAGGAAAGAATCATGCAACGTTTCTTTTGGCCAGGAGTACACAAAGAGATAGAGAACTACTGTCGTAGTTGCCCTGAGTGTCAGCAGGTGGCGCCCAAGCCCACATATAGAAACCCCCTCATTCCCTTGCCTATTATCGAAACTCCTTTTGAGAGGATTGGGTTAGATATAGTTGGGCCCTTACCGAAGAGTTCCAGGGGGCATCAGTACATTCTGGTCATCCTGGACTATGCATCCCGGTACCCTGAGGCCATTCCACTGAGGAAGGCTACATCCAGACAAATCGCCAAGGAGCTGTTCCTTCTCTCAACTAGTCTGGGAATCCCAAAGGAGATATTGACGGACCAAGGGACCCCGTTCATGTCCAGGGTGATGAAAGAACTCTGTGTTTTACTGAAAATCAAATAGCTGAGAACCTCAGTCTACCACCCCAGACGGACGGCTTAGTTGAACGTTTTAACAAAACGCTCAAATCCATGCTGCGGAAGGTGGTTGGGGAAGATGGGCGCAACTGGGATCAGCTGTTACCTTACATATTATTCGCGGTAAGAGAGGTACCGCAATCTTCTACTGGTTTTTCACCCTTTGAGCTCCTGCTTTCCTACAGACCCAGAGGACTGCTCGACATCACCAAAGAGGCCTGGGAGGAGCAGCCATGCCAACGGCGGACACTGATCGAGCATGTCGGGGCCATGAGGGAGAGAATGAAGGCCATCTATCCCATGATGCGTGAACACCTGGAGGCCAGTCAGCGGCAACAGCAAGCCTCCTACAACAGATCTGCTCAACCCAGAGAGTTTAAGTCGGGGGACAGAGTGCTGGTCCTGGTGCCAACCGTCGAGTGTAAATTCCTGGCAACATGGCAAGGACCATATGAGGTCATTGAACGGGTGGGAGAGGTAAACTACAAGGTGAGGCAACCTGATAGAAGAAAACCTGAGCAAATTTATCATGTTAACCTCTTAAAGAAGTGGCACGCCAGAGAGGCAATGTTCAGCTGTCTCCCCCCCACAGAGTCCAAGGAACCGGTGCGAGAAGAGGTTCAGCTGGGTTCAACTCTGTCCCCACATCAACGACAGATGGCCCTGGAGCTCGTGGACCAAAACCGGGATGTCTTCTCCTCCCTTCCCGGACACACAGAAGTGGTCCGACATGAGATCCGCACCATGCCTGGCCGGACGGTGAACCAGCGCCCGTACCGCGTGCCGGAGGCTCGTAAAGTAGCTATACAGGAGGAGGTAAGGAAGATGATGGAGCTGGGAATAATCGAGGAGTCCCAAAGTGCCTGGGCAAGTCCCATTGTACTAGTTCCCAAACCAGACGGATCAGTACGATTTTGTAATGATTATCGGAAGTTGAATGAAGTGTCTGAATTTGATGCATACCCAATGCCTCGTGTCGATGATTTAATAGACTCCTTGGGGCATGCTTGCTTCCTAACCACTCTTGACCTCACAAAAGGCTATTGGCAGGTACCCCTGACCCCGGCGTCTAAGGAGAAGACAGCATTTGCCACCCCGGAGGGGCTCTACCAGTATACCCGGCTTCCGTTTGGTCTCCACGGGGCACCTGCCACGTTCCAACGCCTGATGGATTGTGTCCTTGCTCCCCACAAGAAGTACGCAGCGGCATATTTGGATGACGTGGTCATACAAAGTCCAGACTGGGCCAGCCACATACCTCGAGTACAAGCGGTGCTAGATTCGCTCAGGGAGGCAGGGCTCACAGCGAACCCAAAGAAGTGCAGGCTGGCCTTCAGTGAGACGAACTACCTGGGGTACACCATTGGGCGGGGGTTGGTCAAACCTCATAAAGCCAAATTGCAGGCCATACAGGACTGGCCACGGCCCATCACCAAGAAGCAGGTGAGGTCATTTTTGGGTCTAGCCGGCTACTATAGACGTTTTATTACGGATTTTGCTACCAAGGCTAACCCTTTGACAGAGCTGACGACCAAACGCCACTCACGGATGGTGAAGTGGAACCCTGCAGCGGAGGCGGCCTTCGTCGAACTGAAGCAAGCACTCTGCTCCAGTCCGATCCTGGTGGCGCCGGACTTCAAGAGAGAATTCATTGTCTAAGCGGATGCTTCATAGGTGGGTCTGGGTGCTGTCCTCGCCCAGGCACATGACGGTGAAGAACATCCAGTTCTCTACCTGAGTAGGAAGTTACTTCCGAGGGAGAGGAACTATTCGACGGTGGAAAAGGAGTGTCTCGCTGTAACCTGGGCCCTGGAGTCCCTGCGGTTCTATCTCCTGGGCCGACGTTTCACGGTGGTTTCTGATCATGCCCCTCTGCAGTGGATGGCCAAGAACAAAGAAACTAACAGTAGAGTTACCAGATGGTTTTTGAGCTTGCAAGCGTTTAACTTTTCTGTCGTCCATAGGGCTGGCAAGCGCCATTGCAACGCGGATGCCCTCTCCCGGCGTGATGCCTTCTTCTCGGCCTTTGCCCCGACGAGGACGTCAGTCTCGAGGGGGGGGATGTGTGATGTCATGAGAGGCTGTGACCTGGAGGGACGTTACATTCCTTTGAAGTGGCTGCAATCACAAGCAGCTATGGCTCCATCTGCTGGTGCAGTCGGGAACTCCTCCACTCAAGACACTACATTCCCACACACAGCTGAGACTGATCGGATCCTGATGAGCTGAAGAGCTTTTTAAGGCCTAGAGACACACTCGTGTGGGTGTGTGAGTTTTGGAGAGACAAACTACAAGCTGTGCTCGCTGCAGAGGAATACGAAAGGTGGGGAATCATTACCAGACGTCGGAAGGACTTACAGGCTGGATTGGCCACGGGCTGCAGCTCGGATTGATGTAAGGCTGAAAAGATTGTTTTACCTGAGGGAATCAAGATTATGATTTAACAACCAGAAGAGACATTATTTGAACCGGGTCCCACTTGTGAAGTTGGAGTGCTGTGTTTTTTTGTTAATTCCCTGGAACTGTAATAAAATCCTTATTTTGTTTGAACATTGTGTCCTCGCACTGCTTGAGCTGTCCCCCGGAGAGCGGTGTAGCCTCTCATGACGTCACAATATATATATATATATATATATATATATACACATATATATACACACACACACACACACACACACACACAAACACAAACAACAGTGTATTTTTTTACAGTGCACAGAGAGGAGCTGCCTCCAGCCCCTCCCCCTCGTGAAATTGCGTGCCGTGTGCATGACACCGTCAACGTTGCACTTGCTCAGAGAGGCTATCGTTACGTTAACTAGTTGCTGGTGTTCTTGCCGTGGGATTAACTGTACTAATAAAACTGTTGAAACACCGCGACCACGCTGCTGTGAAAGCTCCCCGAACGTCATTTATCAGAGTCTGGTTGTTACCCCTCTCAGTAGCAGCTCCTCCACTCCATATCTTTATAACGGAGCTAACCGCTAACCGGAGCTAACCGCTAACCAGAGCTAACCGCTAATCCGAGCTAATCGTTGCCAACCGAACCTTCAGTTCTGTGTGCCTGTATCTATTAACTGCATGTATGGACTCGAGCCCGAATAAAATCCTTCATTTTTTTAAAATGGCTGTAAAAGTTTTAAACTACAACTCAGAGTTGTTTGAATGACAGAAATCAGCTCAAGGTACGGCGTAGCGTTAGCATGCTAAGTTGATGCTTTCTCTGCGGAGTGCAGACTAATTTGCTCTCGCGAGTCATTTGACCAAATCGCAGCCTTTGCGATTAGGAAATCGCGTTTTAACATATTGCGATATAATTGCAAATGCAATTAATCGTTCAGCCCTAGATTCGATATTCGGCCGAACCCAAAAAATCTGGATTCGGTGCATCCCTTATTGTGGGTATTTGGATTATTCAGTGGCCATCATCCATCACAGATGTTTGTTGTAGTAGTAATATTAGTTTATTTTGAACATGTAAAAATAAAAAATAAAAGTATATATATACATACATACATACATACATACATACATACATATAAAATTAAAATGACAGATAAATAAGGACATGTACTTCTCAGCACAATCTACCAAAGTTATTATAAGTAATTCAAATAAGAAATTCCCATGTTCAAAAAGGTTTGAATGAGACATTCACATTTATAAAAGGGTTGAGAGAAAAGTCTGTAAATTATACCCTTGATGCTTGCATGGAGACAGTACTGTGTGATATTTCATCTGCTTTTGAGTAACTGTGTTATCCATTAGTTCGTGAGTTAGCTGACTGATAATGAAATCTAGTATGTTTTTAAAAGTGCAATAGTTTTATTTAAAAAAAAGCTGTTTGTTTCTGTGATGAAGATGTATGACTTTGATTTACTATCTCTTAGTCATAATAGGATGAGGAAGAAATGTTCTGTATTTGAAAGACTAATGAAAACATATATCAATTACTGTAGTAAAAGGTGCCATCTGAAGGATATGTGAAATACTGTATAGATACTGGGACAAATATAGGTCCTGCTATTACAAAACCCTTTTTGCATTGAGCAAAATTGTGATGAGATATATATATATATATATATATATATATATACTGTATGAAGCCACACCATGGCAAATTCATCCTTGACCCTATTGCCAATTCAAACCAAGTCACTAGATGAAAATAGTTTAGATGAACCATGACTTCAGTGTAAAGTGTACCATGTGAAGGCATTAATGTATTATGATAAGTGTATTCAGTAGTCTTCATAACAAAGCAAAGTACAGAAGTATATATTCTAATGCTGTTTTAAGTAGAAATGCTGGACTAAAAAATGTAAGCATAAAAAGGACATGGCTACAAAGGAAAATTATTTAGAAATGTTTAACATTAGCCTTGTGAATAGTAAAGTAGGCTCCAGCAGGGCATCTCTCACCTTCCAAAGCCTGAGCAAAAGGGAGCACAATGATGGGTCCCCCCCACCCCCTGATGGATGGGTTGTATGGGTTGAGTCAGACTGCACAAACACTGCCTCTGTGTTCTTGGAGGATGGAGGATGATGGAGTTTTACATCCTTGCTGAGAGCATACATGAGTCCATGGGCATTGCTTACCGCTCAGCAGCCAACACTTGTACAATGGCAAAGTGACTTGCTGTGTACTGTAGCAGAAAATATAACACCAAGAGACAACATTCACTTACAGCAATTTTCCAGTAACTGAACAATCTTGCAACTGAAGTTATGACAGCAGGAACACACGGTTTGATACAAGAACTGGACAGTAAAGTAAAGTGCAAGTTAAACTTCCTTTACTATTTATTTTTTTTTACTCACTTTTTTTTTTAGACATATGAAAAAGTACAAGTGAAAATATATACAGTACATATACAAAAAATAAAACAAAGCATAGTCAGATAATCAGGGAAAATATTAAAGCATGCAAAGCAACTGAAACCTATAAAAACTAAAAACGTTTTTTTTAGGCAGTGCTTAAGGCAGTCAACAGATGGGTGAAGTTGATTCTGTAGTGTAAGGGCTAAGGAAATATTAGAAATGTGGGTGTCTTCACCTAAAATACCAATAATCAAAACGTCCCTGGTTCATTTATTTCATGTCACGCGCCACATTTCCGGTTTGTCATCACTGTTTAATAAAAACAATGCAAAAGCAGACATATTGTAAGTTTCAGAAACAGTAGTCTTTGAGCAGATTTAAGGAATGCTATTATAGACTAAGGGTTAAATTTAACTAACAATGTATTGATCATGTTGTAGGTGATCAAGGGCTGCTTTTCTGAGGCAGTAAAAAGGGCAATCCAGTAGTCTAAATGAGAACAGATTGGTGTATGATTATTAAATAAACAATCATGTCATACAGGCATACTGCTGTTGTTGTGGTGGTGTTGCAGTGTTTCATTGCTGGTTTAATATACTATTTCCCATTATATATTGTTTCATTCAGTACTAAAAAAAACCGAATTATGCTGATCGTCGATTCAACTATAATATGTCTTTGCCTTGTTAGGTGTTAGTTTAAGTTCATAATCCTGCAGGCAGCCACACAATCAACATTTATTATTTGCTGCCACCTACTGTCTTGAGGCTTTGGTACAGTAATATATTAGTGAATTGTGACTGCCTGCTGCCTTCTACAGTATGTAGGCTACAGTATACAAAAATGAAAAAAAAGAATTAATTCATAAAAAAGACAAGGAAAAAAACTGTTGTCATTTTGATTATTTTTAACATTAACTCGAAAAATATACTGGATATTTTACTTTTTAAGTAGGACACTATCATGAAAAATAACTTTTTTTGAGAAAAGAAGATTAGTGAATGTCTCATTGGGTTTAATAGAACACACATAATTACAGATGATGGGTTAATTAAGTTCCACTATATTTTACAGTACACTAAGAAGACGTAATAAGCCATACTTTGTATCAAATTAGACCATCAAATTATGTGGTTTTTATCTCCTATATCAGCTGTATGAACATGAGACCATCCACTAGTTTGAGTAGGCTATATATACATTAAAATATGTTTCTCTATGCTGCAGCATGTAGTAGGTGATACGAAACACTGAGATTTTGGTTATTAATTAAGGAAATGGTTTGTCGGCTGATCAGTCTCTGCAAAGCATAGAAACGGATTTGTTCCAAACTTTATGTTTAGTGGGCTTTTGATTTTTTTCCCACTGTAATATACATTTTATTTGAATCATACTCAGATCTTTCAGTGTACTCTGGCTTTGCCCCACCCATAAACTGTAGAAATGTATTTTGTTTCATGTTTTGTTCTAATGCAATGTCATATTACTGGTTTGCTTACTTTGACAGTATTCTGCTGAAACGCCCACTACCATGGACAAGGAGGAGGGGACGGGACATGTACATGTGAATGACACATGGATATTTTCAGTTTGGTGAACAAGTTGATAAAGTCAGTTTTTAATAGTTTGGACAGCTGTTTACGGATATCATATGTGCCAACGTGGACATTGACTCTGGAAATGTTCGATTCATTTAGCTAGAACCTCAATGGCTCTATCTGTCAATCATCAACAGTGGCAAATGGGAAACAACATGGCCTTGCTGAAATTGTTCGGACATTTCTGATAAGAGTCAACTAAGGTCATCATACTCGGATCTTTCAGTAAACTGCACCCATACACTGCAGATGTATAATGTTAGTCTCTTCTTGATTTGTTTTTTATGCAAAGTCATGCTACCAGTTTGCTTACTTCTGACATGGAGTGATTTGTTCTTTGGTAGGGTGAGGAGCACCAGTTTTTGTCTGAGTTACAGTAATCATTCCACCCCAACCTTCCAATCATTGGACTATTTCAGTACACATATGAAGTGTGATTATATTTCATGTGCATGAAAAGATTTAAAATGTGTTGCTGTCTCTGGGCATATTTGGTCATGTTGTGCTAATGAAGATATTTATTTATTTATATTTATACTTGTTGCAGCTCATACCTTAGTACCAGATTCAGGTTCAGGTTACTTTATTTGTACCCTTAGGTAAATTTGTTGCAGGGCATCCATGAAACACAGTTTCAGACACCACGGACAACATACAATGGGACAATAAATAACAATACAATGGGACAATAAATACAACAGTTAAAATGCTCCCCTGCTAATCAAGATGCTACAATATCTAATAAATACCGATACTAAATATAATGAATACTAACCACACTGCACTACTGTGATGGGTTTAAAGCGATGCAAACAACCCAGAGATCAGCCTCTGCAAAGCATACAGATTTGTTCCAAACCTTTTTTCAAAAACTTTAGATTTTTGACTCTGCTATATGCACTTTATTTGAATCAACTCAGATCTGTTAGTGCACTCAGGTTTTGGTGCACTCATTTCCTGTAGAAATGTAATGTTTGTATCTTGCTGTTTTGTTCTTATGAAATGTCATATTACTGGTTACCCTACTTCTGTCAGGGAGTGATTTGTTCTTTGGGTGAGGTGCAGGGAGTATTTGCTTGAACAAATTATGGTGTGCCAATGCTAAAACACAAATGTCAGATGCTTTGTGACAAACAACTTAATGATATACTATTTACCACTCTTGTGGTTGTCCTTTGTGTTGCTCTCTAGTTTTCTAATATATCACTTCTACTGCACACTCCTTTGATTAAAGTCTGATTAAATTCAGAGTGTGATGTGATAATGTGGTTAAACTAGAACTGGCTTGAATGATGATTGATTGTGAATTGGTTTAAAGAAATTCATACAACCCACAGCGATGTGGAGTAAGGTCTGCCAATGCAAGACTATGCACATACTGAACTGTAGAATACGCCTGTATGAGCAAATAAATAGTCTTATCTAAAATAACTGATCCAAACAAATGCAAATAGACCTCCACTGCATGTTCCTGTCTTTATTAAGCTAGAGTGCACTCTGAGACCTTCAGGTACCCTCCTCCTGACAGAATTTCTGAAATGTTAGCATAAAAGATAAATGGGCCAAACCCTTTAATGTATTGTACTGTATTGTATTATTGATATATAATATAATATTCTCCCATGGTTTGTCCCATGCACCTGTTCTCTGACAGGGCAAATTGTGCATACCAGGAAATGCATGTCAAACAAGCCTGTGCTGTTCCCTAATGGGAGGGGACAAACAGAGGTAAAAAGACAAGACATTTCCTTGTAGACATTCTCCATGCTGGACTCAAATATAGAGCAACCTCCGACAACATAAGGTATGACACCTTTTTAACCATACATCATACCCATCGAGAAAATAATTAATATTTTTTGGCAAAACGACAAATAGATTAGTTACTAGATAAAAAAAGGGGGAAATGCAACAGTTAAATTATAGCTCACAATCTGCAGGCTGAAACATGTAGGCTAGATCTGAGAACTAGTCTGAATAATGCTAGCTTGGGTGTCTACCTTCAAGATAAAAGTGAGGAGGCAATTAAAAACGTTTTATTTATTTTTATTTGAGTTCAACAACCATTTAGTGAAAGAAATGGTTTATCATTGTTGTGGAGTATACCGATGAAATTATATTGAAATATGTGTGGTGTTTTAACTGTTACAGTCAGAGTAAAGATTAGACAAATTAATGGGCAAAAAATGGATCTATTCATTTTGACCACGACCCTGTCAACATAATTCGCCTTGCTAGGCCTACTGCTGAACTGCCCCAGTGAGTACACGTACACTCGTATGTGCCATAGAGTGGAAGGGCAGAGTAGCATGCGTTTTTACTTAAATTTGGTGCAATAAGTGTACGCTTGGCCTCGCTTTATATATACCCTAGTTTAATATATTGCAATGTTGCATTTAGCTGTGGAATGACATTGATTTAGACTTAGATTTGTGGAGATTAGATTTTATTCTGAAAGAACAGATCGGAAGTCGTATTGTTATTGCCGTAAGCGGAACACAGTCGTCATGTTTGTATCGTATAGGTAGCATCATTGCTGGTCTGTAGCTACATATTAGCTCGTGTAAATGCTGCGCGTTTTTTACACAGGCTGTTCTTCTTTCTCTGTAATCATGAACAGGACACAACTGAAGCGGTCCAGTATATTGAGGATGGCTCTAGCCGGTTCGGAAACAATGGACCAGGACGGACATGAAAAGACTTTCATATTCCGTGCTGTCAGAATAGGAGCTGTGGTTGCACTGTACTGGTTCATTTCAATAACTATGGTGTTCCTTAATAATTATCTGCTGGACAACCGAGACCTGGACGCCCCGTTATTTGTTACTTTCTATCAGTGTTTGGTGACTGTTGGACTGTGCTGGCTCATGCAGCTGCTGTCCAAATTGTGCCCGGGACTCATCGACTTCCCCTCGGTCAAACTCGACTTGAAGACGTCACGAGAGGTCCTGCCGCTGTCCATTGTGTTCATTGCCATGATCACCTTCAACAACCTGTGCCTGAAACATGTCGGAGTGGCTTTCTACACGGTCGGTCGTTCACTCAGCACAGTGTTTAATGTGCTGTTATCGTACGTTATCCTAAAACAAACCACATCATACCAAGCCATACTGTGCTGTGGGATCATTCTAGGTATGTTAACTTTTCTTTCTGTCTGGATGTGAATTGTAAAGCAGCATTTTCTCTTATACAAATTGTAAATTATTTGTCAGACTTGCATTTCAAAGTATTCTTACATTTGCTGAAATAGGTCTATAGGTAAAAATAAATCCTCCACTCATATCACATCAATTCAATTCTCAACTAATATAAGCATGCCAAAAGAGCAAGTTTCAACCTATCTCTACATTTTGCAGTGAAATGCTTTGTTGCCCCCTCCAGTACCGTGTGTGCTTGACATAATAAATACCAAAAATACAATGTATACATAAAAAGATAATATAATATGTAATACATTAATAATGTTAAATATTGTGCAAATATGAAATGGATGCTGGGGAAGAGTGAAGGCAATAAACAACAACATTAGATGTGTAGTCTATCAGGAGCCCTGGCAGTGTCCCTCATTAAGGATTTGGATGGCCTGAGGGAAGTAGCTCCTCTTTAGCCTCTCTGTTTGGGCCTTATGACATTACACCCATGTGATCCATGAACACCTTATTTCAAAACCATGGACATTAATATAGTGCTATAAAAGCTTCCTCTCCTTTGGAACATGGCTCCCATTCAGCCACAACAGCATTAGTGTGGTGGAACACTAATGTTGGGGCGATAAGGCCTGGCTAGCAGTGACCATTCCTGTTCATCCTAAATGTGTTGAGATGGTGTGTGCAGGATAGTCAAGTTCTTCTACACCAAACTCAGAAAACAGTTTTTTGTAATGAATCTGGCTTTGTGTCATTTTCATGTTGTAAATAGGAAAGGGCCTTCCCCAAACCTTTGCAACAAAGTTGAAGGGCCCTATCTTGCACCCGGCGCAGCGCAGCACAAACATGCAAAAGATTACAAATAAAAATATTATGGTGCAAATCCACCATCATAATAACAATGCACCAAGGTCCAAACGTGGCCAGCTTTTAAAGGGAATAGGATATGCCACTCCGATTGGTTTATTGCATGTTACGCCCAAAACACACCTATGAATGAATGAAGACACTAAGCACTTAACTCTTTTGAACCATGCGCCCGGCGCACGGACCCTTTTTTCCGTCGTCAAACTAGCAAAAGTGGATTTGGACACGCCCTAAACATGCCTGTGCCACGGGCTTCACGCCGTGCGCTTAGATTGTTAAAATAGGGCCCGAAGTGTGCTCTTGTCTTAACTATCATTGTATGCTGTAGCATCAAACTCTCCCTTAATTAACTTTCAACTTCAACTTTCAACTTTATTATCCCGAAGGAAATTTGATCTGGGCATCAAATCACATCAAGGACCATGACAAACAAAATATACCACTGAAATGTAAACAATATTTATTGGAGCCAAAATTAATTGGAGCCAAGGGGAACAATGAAATGCAGACCCAAAACAAAAGAACACAGGATTGTGTGGACAGAGTTCACTTATTTCTGGCAATATAAGGTATATTGTTTACATTTCAGTGATCAACTCATTCAAAACCTAATATACCTGCATACCAGGAAATAAATAAGCCAAAACCCATTACCACTTGTATAATTTCCCAAAATGTCCTTTGTTATGAAGTCATAATTAATTAAACTATTTTTTGTGAATACATAATTTTATTTTTGTGAATACAATAAAGAGTACCTGATGTATTAATTATGTTGCCACATCCCATCTCTAACATAATTTGACTTTCACGTAGTTTAGAAAGTTTATATATGTATGTTGAGATATGACATATATATATATATATATATATATATATATATATATATATATATATATATATATATATATATATATATATATGATATAATTTAGTGCTGAACAGATCTGTCTGCGAACAACAATGTTTAGTAATTTATCAACCAAACATTTGTCGGTTTTAATTTCACTAATTTACACTGTAACAACTTGCCGATTTCCTCTGTTTTACTTCATTTGCAATAGGGGTGCACCGATCCAATATTAAGATCTCTGGATTTCTGGAGCCCTAGTTTCAAACAATATTTCAATTCTTGGCTTAAAATCTGAAATAAATTTAGAGAAATATAACAGATATTTATTTGCATGACTTTGAAAATACCAGTAGAAAGATACTGAATCATGTCAGTGCTGAAATTCAGCTGACAGCAGCTTGGCTGCTCTATTGTCAGAAATCCTTTGTTGTGTACTGTAATATCACAGTCCTGCAATGTGTCCATGCTTCTCAGGTGGATTCTGGCTTGGTGTGGACCAGGAAGGCGTGGCAGGGTCCCTCTCCTGGTCAGGTGTCTTCTTTGGGGTGGTGGCCAGCGCTTGTGTCTCTCTAAACGCCATCTACACCAAGAAGGTGATGCCAGCGGTGGATGGAAACATCTGGAAACTGTCCTACTACAACAACATTAATGCCTGCGTCCTCTTCCTCCCGCTCATTCTCGTGTTTGGAGAGTTGGGCCAGCTCGCCCGCTTCAGCCTCCTGACTGACCTCAGGTTTTGGGGCATGATGACACTCGGAGGAGTGTTTGGTTTCGCCATTGGCTACGTCACAGGCCTCCAGATCAAGTATACCAGTCCACTCACACACAATGTCTCAGGGACAGCAAAGGCCTGTGCACAGACTGTTATTGCGGTTGTGTACAACTCTTACAGTAAAAGCCTGTTGTGGTGGACCAGTAACCTGTTGGTTCTTTGTGGCTCGTCAGCCTACACTTGGGTCAAAAGTCTAGAAATGAAGAAGCCTTCACCTCACAGAGACCCTCTGGACTCAGCCAAGGAGAAACTGCTGCCAGAGGAAAAAGGCAACTTGGGAGTGTAACAATTGTAACTAGGTTGAGAAACTTTCATTTTTTTTATACACGTGTGGTGAGAGTATGAAATAATGTAACCTTTAGAACATGACTGATTCATGTTTGAGGTGACTATGCACACATGGAGTCAGTGATTTTGGTTGGGTTTAATAATCTTTGGGTTTTATACAGTTGGACTTGAAGCCTGAAGAAATTTATATATATATATTTTATTTAAAGCTTTTCACATGCATTTGGGGCAGTTTAACAATTATTTTAAAATCAAATGACTAAGTAATATAATAATGTGTATCTTATGGTCCAGTCTACAAGTGAAGAAAACAAAATCATGTTTTTATTCATAGGCAGGGTTTTTCCAGCATAGAGACATTTTTGGGCCCAGGTCCCTAATGAAAAATAACCCTTACTATATTATATTCCATTGTATTTCATTATATTTTGAATTGTCACCACCCTCCTGAGTTTTGTGTTTTCCTTTAGATAAATAAAGACAGTTCCACCATAAATTGGTGCATAAAAATGTATCAGAATCCAGTAAATGAAGTGTATGGCGCTCAATATTTGCTGGGGAGGACCCTCGGACCACAGCTTGATATGTGTCCCCCCCAAAGGTCCATTCTGAGCCAGGAAAAACCCCTGATATGGAGGGTATATTTACTCCGATTGAGGGTATTGGTGTCACAGCGAAATAGAAACTTTTTTTTTTTACACAGTATGTTTTAGTTATGTATTTAATTATATCAATATGAAAAGTGCATTAGCGGGGGGGTGAAACATACAAGTGTATGTCACTATCGTGTTAAGGTTTTTAAGGTAGTCCCTGGCTGAGAACATGTCTGCTTTCTCAAATATGAACAAAGCCAAGACAGAAGGATCTGTAATATCCTATAGTTAGGTAACTTAGGTAACCTAACCTACTGTAGGTAATCAGAAACCTCGTGTCAGTGGGACTGACATACGATAGGCCTTTTTATCTCCAAAGAAAGAACTCCTTAAGCATTTTTACAGTCATACACTTGTACATCGTTTGCTACAGCGCAATATGTTTCTGAGCTGGTCACATTTTAAATTGTAAACCCAGGCGATGGCATAAGGTCTATGAAAATATTTTTGCATTTCAAAACAAAAGTGAAACAAACTAAAGAAGAGCCCTATGGAATATCTACTAATAGGTCTCTCATGTCTCACGTGTTGTTCGTACATTTACATGTGTCAGTATATTTACATGTCAGCAATGTAAAATCGCACCACAAGTGAGAAGCCTTTGTTTGCTCTCGTCATTCACTCTTAACATTTGGCAGTTCATACCAGGTACCTCTTTACCAGCCTGAAAATGCCATTGTGTTTCTTCAAAACTAGCTTTTCTATATGTCCTTGGATTGCTGTAAGATTTTAATTGAACAAAAACACAGCCAGGGTGCTTATATAACAGAAAACATTAAAGGTGGTGTACAATTGAACCGTTTCCAAGCTTTCTTATTAAAAGGGAACATTATGGTTTCACTGTTAAACAATGACATAGGGGGTTATTTGTATTTATAAGTGTGATAGGTTGGCATTCCTGTCAAATACAATATGGATGGCTTATATACTGCACATATTTTGTGTCAATCTACATTCTCTAAATGCAGTTTAAAATTTAGAGACTGTATTATATCTTCAAATGTAATCTCATGATAACTCAGAACCAGAACAAATGTAGCAAAGTCTGAGTGTTGACACCATTATCTGTCTTATACTTATGTGTGAGGGTTTGTGAGAAGTTAATGAAGCTGGTGGTTGTTATTTTTGGCATGCTGGGAGTTGAAAATAGACAATAGGCGATAGGCGACACTGAATACGAGAGCAGGCGGCAGCAGCAGGGGGGCAGTGACAAAAATCCGCAGTCAGGTCAGACAGTTTCCAGCCAATTCCAGCAGCCTTCAGGCTGAACAGGAAGTCACAGAAACACTGTGGTCCGATTCCAATTTAATAAAATGTTATCAGACCCATATATCAGCTTGTACACAGTCTCCAGTTGTTTTAATTATGACAGAGTAGCTGTCAAAATGCTCTACATGTGATCTGTTGCTGATGTTAATAAACAACACACTGTGGATGATCTGTAATCTGAACGGATTTGGTCTCTCTGACTTCTAAACATAACTATCAGCCACACAACATGTGTTCTGTACAGAATAAGCCTTTAAATCAGACAAATAGCAGTTAAAATCCCTCCAATTCAAAATCAATAAGCAGTCGGTGAAAAGCAACTGCGCTGCCTGCGTCTCAGAACTGCGGCCGCCTTGATCTCGTGAGGTTATCGTTGCCCACGTGTGCATGACGTCCGAGCAAGTCAGGATCAAGTCGGACACAAATCTAACCGGCATGCATTGGGCGGCGATCGCCGGTGATCGATTCTGCACAGACCTGGCTCATTTCGAACGAGCCTATTGACACACAATGCAGTCGTATGTGGTCTTGATAGGGCAATACTGTGTTAAGTAGTCTGCTTCAAGCGCAAAATCACGAAGCATCTCCACACACACAGTTATTCAGGCGACCAATGCTTGGCGCATGGAACAGTTGACCATACAATGTCTCTAATAAGTGAGCGTATGTGAATATTTTCACACCTGAAGTTGATGTTTGATATGAAGGCGGAAGAATAAAGTAATGACTCCTAAATGAGAGCATTGTTAATGTGTTTATGACCTCCATTATTCAGAGCATTAAGCAAGGTCAATAGCCTTAGACCTGCTGAAATAAATACATAATGTATTAACAAAATAAATAGACATACTTCTAAGTTACTCTATGTAAATCATCCCATTTTTAGGTCACCAGTAGCACAAGGAACAAAACTAGTACATTGTTGGGGATGGCTGTAACTTGTGCTATCTACCAGCAAACTACTAATACTAGTGTTTGAATCACGCAGCAACATCCTCCAGCAAGTCAATGGGATAATAAAGAAAACAAGAAACATAATTTTACCTTTTAATTGTTCGAGAATAAAATCCAAAGAGTTTGTACGATATACTGTATGTGTGTTCCTTTTACTCGGACACTATCAAAATAAACATAAATAGATAATTACTGTATAAAAGCAGTATGATAAAAAATGACAAACGTTAAAATGGAATCATATATTCTTATGATTAAAAATTGTTTTATTACAAAACGTATTCTTTAGTTATTTAATGGAGGTAAGGAGGGTTAGTGGATGTTGGAGCCGGGTTGGATGAAAGTCTCTGGGCTCCAACTGGAATATTTCTCTGAGCAACAGGGGTTGCTAAAAATAGCTGACAGAGCACCATGGGCAATTACATGTACCAAAAAACACTGGTCTCTGATGTCAAGAACTCATTTCAACAGTGAATGTGGCCTTGTGACACCAATGAAAGTTTTATAACTTGTGATAATATGGAACACATAATCCTCCGCCCGGCATCTTTCTCTCTCATGTCTGGTCTGGTCAGGTTCAACGTGACAGGACGAGGCAAAATCTTCAGTAGTGATTGACAGTTCAAAGGCTGCAAGTATAGTTAGTAGTCACTTATGTTTCTTTATACTGTATCTGTCAGCTCAAAGTGATGGTTGAAATGTGGTTGTTGATGCAAGAGTTTATTACTACTGGGATATTTTTAGTTAAAAATAATGACTGCAGTATCTTCTTGCTGTGTGTAGAAACACATTCTCGATGCAAATGCAATTATAGTGGCATACTTTGGACCCTATCTGGCACCCAGCGCGGCGCAAAGCCAGACGCAAGTGTCTTTGCTATTTTAAGACCGTCCAGCTCCCACGTCGTTTAAATAGCAAATGCACGTCCGCCCATCTTTGCGCCCATGGGCGTGCTGGTCTTACAGGGAGGTATGTCCAGGTAAATTCTTGACGTATTGCTATCTTGAGGCAGCAGGAAGTGATTGCCCCATTGACCAACAAAAACCTGGTCTAAAGTCAATAGCACAGCATTTCATTGTTGTTTTAACACCGCATTAGTAAAATGTGCCTAGGCTTATGCAGAGTGCGCACACACTATGCTTGTTAAACAAACAAGGTGAGCCAGCAGCACACAAACATGCAAAATATTACAAATAAAAATAATAAGGTGCAAATCTGCCATCATAATAGCAATGCTCCAAGGTCCAAACGTGCCTGGCTTTTAAATGGAATGGGAGATGACACTCTGATTGGTTTATTGCATGTTACGCCCAAAACACACCTATGAATTATTGAAGACACTAAGTACACCTTTTGAACCATGCGCCCGGCGCACGGACCCTTTTTTCTGCCATCAAATTAGCAAAAGTGGAAACGAACATGCGCTACATGCGGTGCGCTTAGATCGTTAAAATAGGGCCCTTTATGTTTCTAATGGCATCTTAAGCCTGCATCCACTGATTATTTTTTGGCCACTTCAGGGCAGCAGAACAAGCAAACACTACCCTGATACAATATCACCTTATAAAGTTGATATGGCAAACGCGTCAGCAAACAGTTGCTTATATGGAGCAACATTAGCATTTATTTAGAGTTGTGTTTCTGGCCACAAGACGACTCTAAGTACAATACTCACTCTCTTTCTAGCTCTGCTTTAGTCTCCACCAACTCCTGAGAAAAATGTCTTGTCTCTTTAGCTGCTAAATTATGTCCATCAGTTCTTTAGATTAGGAGTTGTTGGAGGATTATTAGTCTCGCATTGCCAGACCTACCTCCACAGCACTGCGGAGGAGGGTCTGGCTAGTCCACACAGCATTGTGGGATGGGAGAAAAACATGCTCTGGCATTTCTTTAAACCAATCACAGTCGTCATGGGCGGCGCTAAGCTCCGCATGGAGCCACTGCAAAATAGCCTCGGGAAGGAACTTGTTTTGGTGGAACGTGTACTTTCAAAAGTTGTTTTAGTCGTGCGAGAAAAAACTCAGATTGGACAGATAGTCTAGCGAGTTGTCTCAATTTACCATGCAGAGCTCTGAGGAGCAGTTAACGATAGTCCTCATAAATCAACTGGAGTTTAAAAATCCAACACAAAGCAGGCGGAAGGAAACATCGGCGAGAAGACATGCATCCGGCAGAATTTCCTGCAGCACCGGAGCAATCCCAGAAGTGGAACGTTGTGGATATAGACTAGAGGTTTTTGACCTGAAACATGTTCGTTATGCAACAAAATATCAAGGGCCAAAGTTGGGTATCCACAATTTTGTTTTGCTTGACCATGTACTCTTTAATATGATTCAAAATTAGATTTTAGTTTGTCAGCCACATACTGTATGTACAGGGAGGAAATTATTTATGTTGACTTGTGGATACTATGGGACATGTCAACATGAAAGAAAACATCTACTGTAAGTCTGTACTTAATTCTTCGAGCACCTTTGGCACTAATTAGAGATTCAATTTATTTGACAAATCTGCAATTTTCATATACTGTATTCTCCCCCATCCCTCCTGCGTGTTTGCTCACACTCAGTCAATCATGACATATTTTCACACCTGCTGCAAACCATAAAACAGCATACAGATTAAGATGAAGAAAGCTTGTATAGAAAACGCAAACATCTAGCAAGCTAATGACCACATTTTCTTTAGTGAATATTCTACTTTTTGTTGTCTCATGTCTGCTAGATGTGTTAAGAGGCAATGCTTTGCTGATATATCGGCTTTAACAACATAGCGAGATTACGTAATGTCAAGGTTATGTTACCATACAATTATTTTTATTTTTTCTTTCACAAATCTTTCAAAGAAAAGTCTAACACAGAAGCTTTTGGTTATTGCTCTAGGCCTGGGGCTGATCAACAATGAAAACACACACACACACACACACACACACACACACACACACATAAAAACCATGTATCTCCAAAGCGTCACATTTTCCTGAGCTAATAAAAACAACCCTGATATCAGCTTTGTGATAATTATTCTTTTCAGATAATCCAATAGGTATATGGTTTATTTAGTCTAAGAGGTAGGAGATATTTCTAAACTCACAAAGGAACACAAAGTTATCCTTTATGTTTTAAAGTTTCTGAAAAATTCATCCTCACCAGATTTGGATAGATCACTGGACATCGATGATATGTAAGATATGTAAGATCTACATGATGTCGATCACTATTAATACCTATGTATTGTACAATGATATGACCAGATTATATACACATTTCTACAGTAATTAGCAAACATATCTGACAAATTTACATTTTAAAATCCACACTCATCTTTAATAATATCAGCATAAAATACCAGATAGTGATTTCATCAAATATCACAAAACGTAACAACAGCCTTTATAAACAGCAAACAACAGTTGAAGTCATTTAAACGGATCAGACTCATATTTGCTTACAACCTGCTGTAATCTAGAAAATGAGAACAGATATGGAAACATGGAAACTCCTACAGTAGGGAACGGCTTAGGTAATGGAAAAGCAACCTTGGGCATGCAACTGGTTGTGACGATCCTGTCAGCCTCGTTGCTCCTGGCAAATCTGTGGAGCCTGACATCATAAACATGCCATTTCATAGAGAGGACATCTGTTATCTGTCTTCTAAGAAGTTGTGAAATTGTCATGTCCTGCATGACAGCTGGTGTATGATGAAGCATCAGTAAACACATTTGGCGTGATACACCTGCAGATAGGCTTTTTTTTTTATTAAGTATTTGGAAAAAAGAATGTTTTTAACTTGCTGCTAAAGAAGGATTCACGTCTGTTCTTTCCTTGAAACCTCTCTCAGTAAACTGACAGATGGATTCTTTTTCCCTTTGGACTTCCTTCATCACCCTTCACTGTTTTCCTCATTAGCATGTTTTTATTCCCCTCAAATGCACTTTCCACTTCCTTTGCCAACAAGTATTTTACCCTGTTACTATTCAGCACGCAGCACTCATTCCAACCCGGACTCACAACGAGAGCAGATAAACAGGAATTATTTGGAGACCTAGCACTGATTTGAGCTGAACAATTTCAAAGCAAATAAATAATACTAAGCTAGTGCTACTTTCTTAGGACGTCTTTGGAAGTGTATTGCTGTGAGATTGGCAGCCAACATGCTCACTTTCCCCAGAAGGAAAGTGCCCAAGTCAACTATTCTGGACCCCAAACTCTACTACCTCCTCCTAAATCTCTTTTTTAGTGTAACAGCTTGGCCACATGGTAAGTAAAAGGCATTTGTTGTTGTTTTTACTGAATGTTGTTCTTACAGTACATAATATTGGAGAGTCTTTATATCACATGGCTTTCTTTGTGAAAAAGATCTTTACATGTAACAAGAAATAAACCTATTGACTTAATTGCTGACTAACTGTGGAGTTATTTTATGACGATGAGTCACTTCTGCCGCTAAGACTTGTCTCAGTTCATGTTACAAACTCTATGTGCCTCAGTGAAATAATGACACATAACTTATCCTGGTATAGCTCGTATACAGCCCCTGCCAATTAATATAGATATTGGACACATTAGTGAGGGTTCAATATCTGGGAGGCTTTTACATTTTATTTAGCACAGAAATCCATAACTATTGAGGGGTAGAAGACCTGGGATGATGACAATTTGTACAAGATTACATAATAGAAACGTACTCTAAAGGGACATGTTTGTACCTCTGCTTTGTTCACTACATTTGTAGAAATGCTGTAATCTTTCACGTTATCGTGTCTACTTTCTTAGAACCATAAAAGGTTCTAAGGTCTTAGGTTTCAGTAGGGGCATATCAAGTTTGATGCCACTGTCCTTTGTTTTAGTAACAGGGGATAACTGCCCAAGCTCTGAGTGGAGCGTCATGTGCCGTCCATGTTGTGAGTACCACCTGATCCAGTGTCGGTGTCCCTCAAAAGGGTCAAGGGTCGGCTACACTGTCCCCTGCTGCCGCAATGTTCTGGATCAGTGTGACCCCTGTATCATTCACCCAGGTACACTGTCATTGTCGCTTCTAGATATTCTTTTATCTGTAATAATCTGCAAGGTGCTTATTTTGTCTCTTGTTCTGCCATCGCTACTCGACATAAACTACTTAACTTCCTGTATATTAGATAATATTTCCTAGGAAAAAAACTACCAGACCCTGGGTGTTTGAAACATTATGGTTTTATTCAGCTGTGACTAAAAGTTGCATATTGACTTTACAATGTTTGGGATGATTGCTTTAATGTTAGTTCTAACTACTTTCTGCTTCTGTCCTTGCAAGGCTGCAGTCTGTTTGAGAACTGTAAAACCTGCCACAATGGAACATGGAAAGCCAATGACGACTTCTTTGTCAATGGAAAGTATTGTACAGAGTGTCGCCGAGGCTGGAGTGGAGGGGACTGTAGAAGTGAGTTGGATTGTTGTAATGCAGTATTGATGTAAGGCCTTACTCTGCCACAGAATTGGCCGAATATTCGGAATCTAATTACTGACATGAGAAAACATGGGACACACGGTGCATACAGTACGTTTCAGAAATACTCAATTATACAATTAGTGTAGATGTGTGCGGATGTGTTCTTCTATACTATTTACAGTATATAACTCTTTGAATGCTTGGTTTTCTTTTTAGATTACCTACAGTAGAGAATATAGCGTTATCTGGCTAGTCAACGTATGAATAATAACTTAAGTGTCATACGCGAGGTCCTCATTCCACAATGATTGACAGAGCTCCTAAAGATTGACAAATAAACCTGTTTAGTTTCTATGACTATACGGAAATACACAATTAATTGATGGAACACAACATGTTAGCCTGTAATCATAATCAACTCTGTGGTCCACTGTTTTCAGATTACTGTACCCAAATTTGTAATACGCCATAAGGACACTTGGTGGCAGCAACGCTTTTTTGTTTGGTTTTATACAAGATACAAATAGTCAGCTGTTAGTATCTAGTTGTAGTTTACATTCACTAAAATACTGAAATATTGCTAAAGATTGAAATCATAATTATCAGCATTGTGCTACAGCAGCTACCATACCCAAAAAAGTTCAAATGTGCACTGATACATCCCACAGCAACATGCTGCTATTAATAGAGAAAAGTTACATGCTTGCCAATCCCATATTCTCTCATGATATTTTTCCATTGCTGTTTTTTCATGGCCCTGGGGAAATTGCCACTTGGATGCCAGTCTGTCACGTACTTTAAGTTTGACATGCACAAAGGAAGGCATGGAGCCATTGTGCAACTTCTGTTGTCCTACATAACCTGTTTAGAGTCTGTATAGGGCCAAGTGGCAAAGCATTCCAATGAAATATGCTGCATGATTTCAGTAATGCTTTCCTGTGGGGTGTGTACAAAAATGTTTGTGAACATTAAAATATTTCAAAACCTTTGGATATTATATGCCAACTCAAACGCTAATTTCAATTTCCTCAGCTGGTCCATCGAGGAATGGCAGCAATCAATTTGTAAAGTTAAACATCTTGTTTTGATTTTTTATTCCTCTGATGTACACACATGCCAGCATGACTACCAGCATGATGTTAACAATCATGGTTTTTGAAGTGGCTGGTTGGAACCCGTCATCTCATACATTTTTTGGAAGTGATCTGCCCTCCTACACAGCATGTCACGTTACTGATCCTGCTTGCAACAGTAAAAATGTTCAGTGCTACTGTGATGTACACACATTTGATGAGACTGTGAATGCACTAAGTGAAAGTGATTGCAGTTCTCTTGTGGGTAGTATGTGGAGGCATCATTCAGCGGGCCCAGGGTGTCATAGCCATGGAGAGTTACCCAATAAACGCCCGGTGTGAATGGACAGTGCAAGTGGAGAGGGACAGCACCATCGAGCTGAGGTGGGTCACTATTTTCAAAGCTTGAAAAAAAAAAAAAAACGTGCATGGGACAATCAATGTCTGAAACAGAAGAAAATGGTCTTTATTTGTGATGGGACCACAAGTCATATTGTTATTAAAGGGACTTCAGGCGATAAATAGTGAGAAAAGCGATTTTACTTTCTGTGCGAGGAGTAATGAACTGAGAATTGAGAATAGTTTACAGGTAGGATTTGTATTGGGCTAAAGTCAGGGCAATATTTACAAAACTTTATAATGCTACTTCTTTCATCTGGTGTTACTGTATGCCTGGGTGCAATAAAAAAAAGTCTCCATGGCACATTATTTATGTTATACACAGTGTCTCACAAAAACAGCTAAAGGATTTAGCTGGATTAGTATGATGAGGATAACCTGACATAAGAAGATGTGTGACTGCACTGATGTTTTATCCAGTGCAGTTAACTCACAATCCTGCTTTTTGAAACAGGCCAACAGGCTTTATTTATGTGCGCTGGATACTACTTCAGCTCAGGTCAGCTGAAGTTGAAGCAAAAGGGTTTGCACCTTTAAATCTAGGCTTTTCAAGAAATAGTTCTGGTGCGTGTAGCCAAAATTAAACTGTTGCATCTCATAGGAAAATTCCATACAAACAGTTAAATATGCAAAAAGTCATTCAGTCATAGAACCACCATCAGCACAACTCAGCTGATGGTAAAAGCAGAGTGGGTAGATAGCCATGCATGAGCCCACATAATAGAAGACTGATGCTAGGTCTTTTGAATTGGATTGAAAAATATGTTAAACATAATTTCTGTTTGTTTATGATGCAGGTTTTCACTGCTCAGTCTGGAGTCTGACCATAACTGTCGTTCTGACTATGTTGAGGTGCGTGACGGCAGCGACCTGAGCTCCCCTGTGATTGGCCGGTTTTGTGGGGATCAGCTGCCCTCTCCAATAAAAAGCTCTGGGAACCTCTTGCACATCCTGTTCACCTCAGATGGCTACAGCAACTTTGATGGCTTTGTTCTTACTTTTCAGGAAAGTTCAGGCAGGTACAATTATTGTTACTAATGTGAATGCTACTTACATAAGACACTATAACAGAAACACTCACCAGTATAATGCAATCTAATGCGACTGCCTAAAAAATAAATACTCCCTTTTAAAAGCTCAAGGTGTGATACTCTGCTCTCCCTCCATTCGTGCAGCACCTCTCTTCGATTGCATACACCATATTTGCTCCAGGAGCTTTTTCTTTCCTATGCTGTGTGAGCAGCAGCGATGTGAGACAGACAGTCAGCGACACAGATTAATCAGACTCATCCCTCTCCATTTGCCCTCTTTGAAGCAAATTATGCATCTAACTTGCATCCCATTTATCCAGTCTTTCACCTCGAGGATATTAAAGGTCCAATATGTAATGCTGACAGCTAGTGTTTGAAATAGTTACTGCAGTACAAATTCAAAACACTGGAGAGAGTCGTCTCCCCCGCCCCCTCCTCCCCAGACTCGAAGTTCACGTTGGTTGCCAGGCTGAGACCACAGCATTCAACAATGTTAGACAGCGGAGTAGCTAACGTTAGATGCTGGCTATATTGACAGTCATAAAAGCCCGTGGTCACGCGGAGCTCTGTACCCAACTGACAGGCACACTTTTTCAGCTTAGAATTACAGTAGGAACCGTTAAAAACCCGACAACCTCGCCGTCCTCTCCACACGCCAGACAGGCCCACTTCCTCTAGCTATATAATTCAATGTGAGTACACTAATGTTTAAATTACATAAAATTCCCATCCATTGTAGCTGTGATAAAGTAGCCTGAAGCTAATGCTTACCTGTACAGGAGTAAATTAACCAACTCGGCGTCCTTTTGGGCTCTAAGCTGTCTCCATCTTTCAAATACATCTCCAATATTTACCCGGGGTTTGTTACTTCTCTGGTCACGCAACTGTTAAAAACATGCCATTTTTTTTAATGTCATGTAGAATCTATCTCCATTGATCCCGTTCGTTTGTTTGCTGCTTTCATGGCTGTACTAACGTTACAGCTGTAGCTCACTGGGTTTACGTTTTTACAGGTAACGTTATATCTGGCAACCCGGCCTGGCTGTCAAACTGGGCAGTTGATAACAACACACAGGCCAAAACACAAACAGAAATTCCGTCACGGAACGGAAATTTCAAAAGGAGAAAATACTGGCATTAGCAATGATGTCAGAAAAGATAGTATTTCAACTTAGCATGTTTCCTTAATATCTGATGACATATCGGGGTCATTTTTGGATTTATTACAGCAATATATATTGCATATTGGACATTTAACTCTTTCTAGTTAACCTGAACATATCATAGGGGTACTGTAACCCACTTGGTACTGCCACAATTGTTGGAACTGTTTGGGTGCTCCTTAGCAATATTTCTGTCAAGATTACTTCAATAAATCAAAGAGGGATTAAATTATTTTAGCGTACAATGAATTATGTGGAGTGGGGGGGTGGGTGCACCTCCGATTCCAAAAGGTTAATGTTATTGGTTTACTCTCCAGTGAACAACAAACTACTTGTGGGGTCTACGAGGGCAGTGTCATAGGGCCATTATTGTGTGAATGCTGATTCAGCAAATGCTTTCTGGTGCTCACGGTGAGGTCATTTTATTGATACCGCATATTGTTTAGGCTTTTTTCAGGCTTCTTCAATGGAAAGTTTACCAGGGCTATTTCAGTTAATCTCAGATAGATGTACAATACTTTGACTTTTTTATCACTTTTTTCGACATACTATACTATGACTGTTTTATCAATTGTTTTCAACATTCTATACTATGACTTTTTTCAACAAACTTTACTATGACTGTTTAATCACTTTTCTCAACATTGTTTAGTGTGACTTTTATATGACTGTTTTCGAAATACTATACTTTGACTTTTTCCGACATACTATGACTTTTTTTCAACATTCTATATTATGACTTTTTATCACTTTTTCAACATTCTATACTATGACATTTTTTATCACTTTTTCGACATACTATACTATGACTTTTTTATCACTTTTTTTCTACATGCTATGCTGTCACTTTTTTCAACATGTTGTACTATGACTTTTTTCGACATACTATACTATAACTTTTTATCACTTTTTTTCTACACGCTATAGTGTCACTTTTTTTAACATGCTATACTATGACTTTTTCGACATGCTATACTATGACCTTTTATAAAAAAAATCTACATGCTGTAGTGTGACTTTTTTCAACATACTATATTATGACTTTTTTATCACTTTTTCGACATTCTATACTATGACATGTTTATCACTTTTTTTCAACATACTATACTATGCCTTTTTATCACTTTTTCTACATGCTGTACTGTGACTTTTTTCAACATACTTTACAAATACTTTTTTTATCACTTTTTTCGACAAACTATACTTTGACTTTATTATCATTTTTTTTTATAAACTATACTATGACTTTTCCATTACTTTATTCAACATACTATGACTTTTCAAAATGCAAACTATGACTTTTCTTTTTTTCTCTATATTAAGTTTTGCATTGCAGTGGAGGTTTGTCTTTGATTTATCACCAGTAAAATGTCTCCACAATTTCAGCCATCAAGAATCCAGTGTGTGCACCTCCAGAACAACCGGTGAATGGATATTTTCTGCCTGTATATGGACCAAAGCAGGAGCTTGTAGCTGCAAACTACCGGTGTCATCCACCTTTTACACTGATCGGCTCCCAGCAGAGGATTTGCCTGCATAATAGCATGTGGAGTGGCACAGTTCCCACATGTATTAAAGGTATTTTTCCTACCTTACTAGCTTCTGGTCTTTATTTATAAGGTTTGTACAGTATAAAACCCACATACTACATGTCTTGTGGGAGTTTGTTTCTTTTCTCTTTCAAAAACATACTCATACAGGCCAAACAAGCAGAGCCCGGTGTTCCCCTCCACCCAAATTGCTCAATGGCTACCACAGACCTGCTCCTGACACAACTGGGGGTGCAAAGGCCATTGGGTTTTTCTGTAAAAATTCCTTCATTCTGACTGGAAACCATCAGAGTACCTGCCTCTCTAATGGATCCTGGAGTAGCAGGCCACCCCAGTGTGTGAAAGGTAGCTGTTTTCAAAAAAACATTTGGTTTGGGAACACACGGTTACACACACAAAGTGGGCTATTTCCCACATTGTTACTATGTGAGGACGTTACTATGTGAGGACGGTACTATTTACTATTTGTTTATCCCACAGCCCAATTTACATATCCTCACAAAAAGTAACAATTTATCAATAAGAGCACTATGATTAATGTATAGTTAACATGGCCATTTGTTTGTAAAGATGAAGCAGTAATGTTTTTGATTTTTTCTTTATAATGAATAGGTTTGTCCCTGATATTTTATGCATGTACATTTTCCTATTTACTCAGAATAACTTAACCTTCTGCTCACAATTATTTATGTTACTGAAGTCGAATTGTGTACGCAATGGAGGCTCCGGAAGTGATTATTGTGCACTAAGTAGTCACCTGCTTGATTTGCCCCCACAGCATGTCGAGAGCCCAGCGTTTCTGGACTTGTCCGACAAAGTGTTCTGAAGCCCCATCTGATATCAAGGTAGCCACTAAGATACCGTGGTGTGTGTATTTACATGAAAGCTACCATGTGTAGACTTGTCATGCAAGCAGCATTTTAGTTTGTATTCTGATCCCTTAATTTTCCATCTAGCACCATCAAGTTTAACTGTGCAATACAGGTCGATGTTGAAGCAATTTATAAGCATTAAACTGAACAAGTGACAAGCCCACAATTTCCTGTGATGAGTTTGTATTGTTCTCTAAAATAAAATCAGGCACCACAAGATCCACCTACAGGAAATTGGAAATGGAGTTTGCTCCCTCCGCTTATGAAGGTGACAAAATGTGGTTGAAAGCTCTGATGAAATTCCAGTAAGTGGACCTTGAGTGGACCTTGCCTTTAAAGCAACACTACTTAACTTTTCCCTCTTCGGTCCCCCTACAGGTTGTCTCATTGGAACTACAGCTCTCGCGGCTGTAGTTCCAATAAGACAACCTGTAGGGGGACCGAAGAGGGAAAAGTTACATAGTGTTGCTTTATGTATGCATTGCTAATGTTTTAAAAGTGCTATTAAGACAGTGTTTTTCTTTTCCACAGAGAGAATCCAGATCAAAGAAACCATCTCTCATCCAGGTACAGCATGGAAGATTTGTCGTCAGCTGGTTTTATTCCACTCATATTGGATAAACAGTCAAAAAAAGACAACACCGCCTTTGGGGAGCTTCCTCGTGGCCTCCACCCAGTCCACACAAGCATTGACTACAAGTGTGCTTCACCACTCTACCGCCACACAGGAAGCTCCCGACGCACCTGTCTGAAGTCTGGCAGGTGGAGTGGACGCCATGTTTCCTGCTCACCAGGTAAGAGCAGCAGCAACAGCATAGACCCAGCTTATGAAGTGAAACCTGAGTTTCTTAAAGACAAAAACCAACAGATACTTATGTTCTACTTAAAAAAAAAGGTAAATAATTATATATAAACAGCCGCACTTGTTCTGGTTTGGCCAATACCTAATGTTAGCAAATGTTAGCAAATTTTAGAGAGAGATTGCTCTATAGGTTAACTAAAGGCCCTGACACACCAAGCCGACAGTCTCAACCACTAACCGTCGGCCTAGTCTGTGAAGTGTGTCCCGCACGGCCTGTTTTTGGGGCCGCCAGCGGTTGTCGGCGTCGGCTGAACAGCCAATTCATCTGATTGGCTGTTTAGCTTGGAAACAATAGTGAGGAAAACAATCAAATGCCTGTGACAGGCACACACAAGGCTGCTTTTATTTTTCATCTCATCTGATCAATCCAATACACATAAGAGCTGTCAAAACGGGTCAAAGATTACATTTGAATGTTCCTTCTAAAAACACACAGGTTCGAACTATTGGAATAACTTTTTTTGCACATGTCCCTAAGATGGCAAACGTAGCATACAACAAGATATAAATAAGTACTTGCTTAGGCATATTTATTTCAACATAACATGTCTTTTAAAGGATCTCTACATACATATTACAAAACACATTACAAAATAAACTAACGTTTAATAAACTAATATCCTACAGCGTGATATTTAATATAAAGACCTAAACAATTAGCCTCATAGCAAGCAAGCTAGCTTACCAGCCAGCCGGCCAGCCTCTAAATTAGTGAAATGTAAGAACTTAATGTTTAATTCACACGCTCTTGTCAAATCTAAGGAAAGCACATTGCTATCGCTAGATGAGTGACATGTTTGTTTGGCTTATTTTACAGTAACCAGTGTATAATGAAGGCATGTTGGATGGAGGAAATTAGCAAGCTAACGTTAGCTATCAAGCCAGTAGCGGGTCATTCGGTCTCTCCGCTCCGCTCCCACTGTAGGGAGACTTCTTTGCCGAGAGAATGGATGACAGCCCGGGAGAGGCACAGTTCAGTTAGCCATCTCCCGGTATCGCTGTCTTCCCGGCGGGGAGTGAAACAGAGGGGCCGTAGGCTCTGTTCGGTTCTGCCGCTGCTGGCTAGAGCAAACTCTGTTTTGTTGTGGGTATATCATAGCAAAGGTATCCGGTTTCCCTTGTGTTGTTAAATGATGAATAGATTACCGCCGCCTGCTGGTATGGGGAGTTATTTCATTGCACGCATGCACAAAACAAACATGGTACTTGGTAGTTGGCTGTAGTCTGTGCCGTTCTCTTAATACATCCATGAGTCTGTGCGGTGTGTTCCAGTGCTAATTTTTGGCACAGACAAAGGCGACGAGTGGTAGTTGGTGGCCGTTTGGATTGGTGTGTCAGGGCCTTAATGTTAAATTGGTGATTTCAAGACTCTTGAGTGTGAATGTTCATTCTTGATCTTGGAAATTGTAGAATGACCAAAATATCTTAATTCAGTTGCAGTTCTTAGCCAATCTCAATGAAAAGATTGATACCACTCTCATGTCTGCATGTTAAATAAGAAGCTATCAGCAACCAGCTATCTTAGCTTAGCATGAAGACTGGAAACGGGGAAACAGCTATAGCCTTAGTAAGCCGCTGTCCAAAGGTAGGCCTAATCTACTCATTTTACTCTTGGCAAGACAACTAATAAGCTTATTTCCCAAAATGCAGGACCTTTAATACTTCAGAATGTTTTCCATGTAAAGGAAAATGCAGAAGAAATATGTTTACCTTTACCTGAGTAATATATCTTGAATTTATATGAAAGGTTTTAACCAATATTGTGCAGCCCTTTTTTCTAGCAGTTTGTTATGAAATTAAATTTTTTGACACACTCTTTCACCTCTCTGACTGTTACATTCCAACAGTTTGTGGCAAATTAGACACTTCCAGTCGACACAACCTCACAGACACACTGTGGCCTTGGCATGCAGCCGTCTATATCCGGTCACCTCCTGATCATACTGCCAGCACCTACAGGCCCCGTGGAGTAACCATGTCTATCCAGCAGGGGGACTCAGAGGAATCCACATTCTGGCACCTTGCCTGCAGTGGGGCTCTGCTCACCCAGCGTGGCGTCCTGGTGGCAGCTCAGTGTGTGGTAGACAAGGACAAGCAGCAGACCCTTCACCCAGCACATGTGAAGGTTGTCATAGGCATGCAGTACCAGACATCTAAGAACCGGCTGAAAAGGCTGCACCACCACAGGGTACAATGTAGTCGTCTACTAGTCAGAAAACACAAGTGAAAATCCATCAGACATTTTATATTGTTTGCTTTTATTAGATGAGAGTGTAAAAAACTGGGCTAAATTAGTTTAAAGGCTAAGGCATTTCTTATATTTTTTTCTTAGAATGTGTAAGGTCCTAACTGCCAGTTGAATTAATAATTTAAATGTTGGTAAACATTGGCTGAAGTATAGATGTCTAAAACACTTTTCAACCACAGTTGTCCCATTTTTGACCTTGCGATTACCAAAACCAATGTTTATTATGGTCTTTTTATTTTAAGGTTATACAGTGCACAAAAGTTTCCCATGACTGCAAAATCTACTAAACAGCAGATGCAGTGATACAGTATTAAAGTGCCCATATTATGCTCATTTTCAGGTTCATAATTGTATTTTGAGGTTGTACCAGAATAGGTTTACATGGTTTAATTTTCAAAAAACACCATATTTTGTTGTAATGCACATTGCTGCAGCTCCTCTTTTCACCCTGTGTGTTCAGGTCTCGGTTTTAGCTACAGAGTAAGACATCTCACTTCTGTACCATCTTTGTTGGGAGTCGCACATAGGTAAGGATCACATCAGCTAGCTAGCTGTTTCTCTAACTTCAGTCAGTACAAGGCAGGATTAGCCGGGAGACTTCTTCTAAACAAGGGCGCACTTCCAACTTTGCGTGGAATACCTGCAGAACAGGGACATGTAAGTAGTTCTTTTGTAGATTATGGTGAACTCGTGTGTGTTGTAGCAGTGTTTTGCCATTGAGAACGAGGGGGCTAACCGCTAGCATGCTAGCGCTAGCCCCCTCGTTTCGGCTAGTGACGTAGAAAGCCCTGCAGGGTACATTCAGAAACCCGTATCTCACTCAAAACAGCATGGATGTTTTTTTTTCCAAGTTTGTATACGTGTGGAAGCACCAGACACAAAATAACACCGCAAATGCCAGAAAAAGTGATTTTTTCATAATATGGGCACTTTAAGCAAGGCCTATTCCTTAAATAAATACAATCTTCTGGATAGGTTATTGTTTGTAAATGGAACAGGAAGAAATCCTTTGGCATTTCGATGTGCACTTAAAGTTTTACCGGGATACAACAATATTTGATTTGGATTTGAAATCTTTGCGCATCTTGACGCGTATTATCTAATCTTCCAAAAACAACAAATGTTGGCACTTTTTTTTATTGACATCAGGCTTTCTTAGGTATTCTAGCTTCTTATTTTCATCCATTTTCACAGACTCTCTCTCTCTGCCTGCCCCAACAGGTTTCAGACATTTTAGTCCATCCAGATTTTTACTCCGCCCCCGACTCCAATGTGGCTGTGCTCAAGCTAAAAGACAAGGTCAAGATCAATGAGCATGTGTTGCCAGTGTGTCTACCCAGAGTGCAAGGTGGAGAGGTGACCGCACAGGAGGCTTACACTGCAAGGTGGATTTTACCAAACGATCACAGGCACCTGAGCCGCTACACTCCCCCGAGCCAGACGAGACTTGTTGAGTTGGGTGATGTCGTTCAGTGCGAAAGAGAATTTGCTCAAGGAGGAGTGCATACTACAGTGATCAGTGACAATACACTGTGTGTCATTAGGAAGCCGTCCAGTCCTCAACGCCCTTGTCCTAATGTGATTCCAGGGATCACAACCATGCCAGCTGTGTTTGTTTCCACAAGTGGTGTCTTGTTGGGTCGCGAGGAGACTCAGGGAGCCGCCAGCTCAGGCTGGCAGCTTCTTGGTTTAGAGAGCTTCAGCTATATGGAAGAGAACTGCCACCAACAGACTTACACAGTTCAGACACGAATAGCCAACTTCCGAGACTGGATAGAGAAAAACATGCAGTAGATTTTTTTTTTTTGTTCAGTATATCATGAGAAGGTGATTTTCTCAGCTTAAATCTGAAATTCTTTTATTTCCAGTTTGATAAATCTCCCAGTGGAAATGGTGGAGATAGAGCAGATAGTAATAACATAACATTTGCGGTGATAATTCTGTACCTGCTATCTGTGTTAATATCATGTAAGAACTGTTTTCCTGGCTCTACTTGGATCTCGTATGTGTGCATGTTATTGTTCTGTATTTGGGCCACCTCCACTTCAAACAACTCAACGTGAGCTGGTTAAGAAATACACCCACATACTCATGAGCTTTGAATGTTACCTTATCATTGTGAGGTGTATTTTTCACAATCTTGAAGATAAAGACTGCTCTATAAAAAAAAATAAAGAAATCCACCAGATGCCATTTTGAGTCTTTGATGAACTGCAATCCACCCAGCTGGAACTATTTTAAATTGAGTTAATGACGTTATCACTGGCAAGATAGAATTCTATACGTCTAGATCCAAGCTTAAAACCCAAAGTTGTTTTTATTTTCTCATTTAATTTCTGCTTCAGTCCTTTACTTTTGCGTTATTATGTCCTTATGTCCTGGTTTGTAGTTACTATTGCTATCATGAGTATAATATGGCATAATATAATATAATAAAAAACTTAAAATATATTCAAAAGCAAGTTTCATATTCAAAAATTGCTTAGTAGCCAAGTTCTTGTGTCCATCCTGCTGTTTGATGAATGTGGAGCACAGTACCTGTGTGTCTGCACCGTGTTTGCATGTGAGGCTATGCATCCCGAGTATCTATGCAGACTGTCCAACGTACTGTCATTGAAAAACACACTGAGAGGATTTGCTAAACTTAGCTCTTACTCCTGAGACGCAGGCACCCGCTTTGCTCTCTTCGGCTTTGCGCAGGATACCTTTTAAGCCCAGCCAATTAAACAATGAGTAGCTCAGTCGGTCTCTGCAACTTGCAAACTGTTTGCAACATAGCAGTTGATGATTTTATTTATACTATAAACCAGATGATAGATCAAATACAGAAGTCAAGAAAATGCATTTGACTGCAATTGTAAACCCATTAGTGACTCTACTGCACATCCCAACATGCTTGGGCCTTAATGTTTTGCACTAGCAGAGGTAGGTCTCCATCTTACTGTATGGGGTCATGATGCTTAAAATGGGGTGAAAGTCTGCTAATTTATTGCTATTTAACTGAGAGAACACCCCACTCACACCTTAGAGGAGGAACCGACCTCCCATCTCAAACCCCCACCCTTCTGTCTGTGCATCAGTGTGCATGTGCAGTGCGTTTGTTGCAAGAGGGAGGTGCAAGCATTTCCATACATCAGAGCAGCAGAGGAGGAACCTGCTGCAACACCTGTATGATTTCTCTCCAAAAACTCTGCAAATCTTAATGCTGCTTTAATTGTACCAACACTTGAAGGAAATTAACATTAACTCCAATCAGGAAAGCCAACAAATTTAAGACAAGACATCCACAGGTGAGCATTTTCCATTTAAAGATGCTAGACAATTATACTATAATTTTCTTATAAGAACGGTTGTACCTGTATCTAACTGGAAAACAGGTAATTACAAGTAATAAAAATGTAAAGCAAAACAATTTGGCCTGTGATTTCCCTCAAGGAGACCCAAACTCCATCCTCTGTAGCGTCATTCCTCGTACTTAAGATGGTTGCTTGGTTAGACATACACTGTATAGTAGGCTGTGAAGCTATTAGGGAGGAGTTGTTACAATGTTGCTAGTGCTGTGACCGAGTTCTACGCATACCTGAATGTAATGGTTGGTGTTGCCTTTTATCGTTGTTATCAGCCTAAAATACTAGAAACCCATAAACTGTTAGTGAATTTAAATATTAATGACTCCACATCTCAGGACATGAACAAGTCAACCCGTGCATTTAATGGAAGTGACAGTGTTTCTTAAAGCAATGCAAAGCCGCTGGCCTTGGGCCACATGTGCATCATTAGAGATATGGTGTTCTGTGAGATTCACTCCCACTACACCCCCCAACACGACACAAGGCTAAAAGAGGATGAAGTTCAAAAGAATAGCCCGAAGAGTTATACTGTAAATCCTAAGTAAAATTCGCTAGATGGGTTGCATATCAGACAGTTTCTTATTTTTGTATGCTTGTTGTTAGGGAACTTGACTACAGACATAATCAAATCCACATAGCATAAACGTAATAATGATTTTAGAAAATTTCAATTTGCAGCATAAATTATTTTTCAGTAAGCATGAATATGTAACAAATCAGAGAGAAGTCCTGTAAAAAAGATGTTGAAGGAAAAGGGTCCCTCGTATTCAATTGTGCATCAAAGAAACTTTCAAGCATCACATCAACGAAATCACTGAGGAGAAATAGCCTTCCATGAGCTCCCCAGAAAATCTCATTTGAGAAATGTAGGGGGAGCTCGAATATCCTATATTTTGGTGCCACTGTTTTTTTTTCTGTGTGGATATGTTTTTCTGTATATTTAGGTTCCTGAAATAAATAATAGGCTAATAGTAAAGCAGTTGTCAACATACGTGTTTATTGATGCATAACAATTTCCGATAATTGGTTCATTCCTGCTGTAGCCATCCATGCGTTGGGGCATACTCACGTTGCCTACTGTTTGATGGTGTATTTGCTTTGCTGCGTTACCTACGGAATGTTTTACTGTGCGGCGAGCATTGGGTGTTGTGTTTAGAGAAGCAGTTGGAAAGGCTATCTTGCTATGTTTGGTTAGACCAACATTTGAGACTGTGGGTTCATAATTGTCATGCAGTGCAGCCTAGGTCTGGTCTGTTTAACAAAGTAACACAAACCATTGCCTGTCCACTGTGCGTTGGCATTTAATTGTTTCTTGGCGGAGAGAATATAATTATTATAATTATATATATATATATATATATTATTGTATATTATAATTATACATTGCAACGGTGAATATGTTTTCTGTTTCTTTGTGGTCCCAGGCTAAATATTCTCTATTAAAATGTGTTGATAGTATATTTTTGCACGTAGGCAGTCGCATTCATGTACGCATGTACATGTGTTTATACCCTCTCAACCCCTATCCCCAACCCCGAAAGCCACGGTGGAACACTGGATAGCATGCAGCAACTCAGAGGTCCTGTCCCAAAAGTTGCCAGCTTGCCAAACTTTCCAAACTTTCCAAACTTTAAACAAACCTGGATGTATTAAGGATACAACATGCAAACACGATTTTGGCGCTGTTTAAAGATGGATTTTTCTTTTTTTGGGTGAATGGTAGCTGGTTCCCATTGCTTCCAGCTAAGCTAAGCTAATGACTTTCTGGAACAATGGTTTGAATGCACAGAGATGGAAATTGATATCAATCTTCTCACCTAACTCCCTGTAAGACAGCCACCTAACATATCACCCATCAATTCATCTCTGATTTGCCTTACTCTGTAACGAAGGACAAGGAGACTTTGTGAAGGGAGTCTGAGTGGAAACGGCATTTCCTTTTCAACTTCATTCCCAAGTGGAGGGCATGATGGCAGAGCAAGTCAAGAGCTCCTTATCCATCCGAAAAATTTTTAATTGTACATTTCCTGCATCAGTAAGAGCAGTTAACTCTCATAATCAGGAGCTGGTGCTCAGCTCTGGCTTAGATCCAACTGAAATATCTGCTCTTACAAGACAGATGTAATTAAAATCATCAGTGAATCAGGATGATCAGCCGTACATCATGCCTCTATGACCCAAAAAAGGGTTGCCATTAGTGGCAACACTCACTGCATAGCCTTCCCTGATATGTGCATCCACTGCGTTGCATTTTTGCATGTATTTTATACTGTTGAAATACAGTATTATTATAATTGTTATTTATATTCTTATTATCTTTATTTACAGCCTGAGCCACCTACTAAAAACAGTATACATTTTCCCTAAAGTTTCCCATATTTCCAACATTTCCAACAAGATTGATTTCTTTAATGTGATTTAAACATGTTAATTCGTATATAAATTCCTAATTTAGTACAGTTGAATGTTTACCCCTATCCCCTCGGCCTGGCATCAATGGATATCAATTGATGTTTTCTTTCAGAGTATTCTAGAGAGTGTTTATGATTCATTCATTCATTTATTTATTGATTCATCCAGTGAGGTTGATGTCTGGTGAGTGTAGGAATGGAAACACTCCTTAAAGATTCTCATCTGTGATTTGTAGACATGTTGTAACTATTCTGCTGTGTTCATGGGCAGCAAGGAGGTCTGCTATTCTGGCTGTTCAACATTTCATAGAAAAGAATGGGGTTTTCATAGAAAAGAATAATAAATATATGAAACACTGCGAAAAGTAACAGCCCTATTTTAAACAAGCACCACCACAATGAATTTGTATTTTTGCCTAATTAGTCTGAAAATACCCAGAACTTGAATGATTTGTCATGATTTTGAGATCTTGAGTGTAAAAAAAGTACCCATCTTGAGTTTACAGTTTGTGCTTTTTTATCTAATGAAAAACTCAATATCACATGCAACAGTACCAGGGAAAATGAAATGTCAACCAACCATCATAAATCATTACTTCTGCGTGGTCCTATAAAACATAAAGCATTTTGAATTAGTATTCCTCTGACTTGCAGATTAAACAGATAATACATATTTCTTTTGTAAAAGTGTCAAGACGACCAATTAACTATATTAGCTATAGACTTCGACTAACACTTGAATTCTTGAAACAATTCTTGTGAAGAAAATTTATATTCTCTCACCTCATTTGCAATTTTCTCACTTATTCTATAAAGAAAAGACGAGCTTTCGGTGGTAATGTTTTGCATGCAGAATAATTACAATGTTTTAATTTAGCAGTCACTGAAGGAACATTTTATGTTTCTGTAATTATGTTCATAATGTCATGAACTTCTGAAATGAAAGTTCTGTGCGTGGGGATTGCATTGAGTGCAAGAAATGGCTGTAAAACCTGGAAAGTGCATTCAAATCCTTTAATTGGCTATAAATATTAGACGATTGATGAAAACTGTTTTTGAATCGAAACATGAATGGCATCTTTCCTAATTGTCAAAGTTTGGTTATATTTTCAGTCTCCAGAGATAATACCCATCTAGTTTTGCAAAATGTGCTTTTCCTCTGCAGCCGATGGAGTTTTCTAAACCTGTAAAGCATATAATATTTATCTGACAGCATGAAATCCCTAAAAGCGTTGACAGTTTGACACTTTGGCACATGGAACCATCAGAGGAGCCCATTAATCCTCTTTGTTTTCGGCCCATTGAATTATCAATATTTTACTGACTGACTGAACCCTGATTGTGGTATCCTAAAGAGACAAAATCTCTGCAGTTAATGGACTTTCCACATCCACAGCAACCAAGAGTCTATGTTATGCAACAGTGGTTAGAGCATACTGGGTGTTGTATTCTTTTTAACATGTATTTACAGTATGTAGAAGGTGTAAACACCTCTAAAGGTACAATGGGAACAGTGCTTTGGATGGTGTGTGATTCCACTGTGAAGATATATTTTACATAAATGAATACAAGAATAACTCTTATTATATTTGGGACACTATCACTGACAAAACCTTTGAGGCTTAAATATATAAGTGTTTCTCAGAAACAGAAAACAAGAACTGGCTGCTATGCCCCTCTGGGCGTGCACGGTAATTAGCTTAACTCCAGGCTAAGATAGATAACCTGTACATCTGAGAACTGAGTTTCCTAGTCTTTCTACTGTACCTGTTTCACTGTACCAGTTATTACTGAGATTTTGGTTAAAATGAAGTATTTGTTGAGGAGGGCTGTGATGTTTCTGTTCTTTATTGTTTACATTCATTCATTTATTCAACTGAAGCCACTATAGCAATACTGCCAGTATAACATTTGCTGCTGAATTGATCGTGTAGTTTTATGATAATATATACATTATATACAGTGGTGTAGTGGTAGTTGATGTGGTGGGTGTACTACTAAGTAGATGAGTAGGTTACCGAGGAAGAAGTGGGTATGGCTTTTTGGCTGATAGGCGGTTATACTGTAAACCACCAGAATAAGAGGTGGGTATACCACTGTGTACTAACCACTACACTAGTGATTATATATTATTTTCCCACTGGCAGCATAAAGAGATTTTAGTCAGTGTCGATATTTACAGTATTTACTGCAGTATCTGTCTGAATGTGCTTGAAGCCATTTTCCCTTGTACATCAATGTGGTCAGCCTCTTGGTTGATAAGTCAAATATATTTTGGTATGAAAATGGTTTCTGTAGGTTTTTGATGACACTTGGTTGTTTAGGATTACAATGTTTCTCATACTGGCCACTCATAATGTGGCCCAGACTCTTTAGTCTCTGTTAGTTGAGGCCAAGGAACAAAAGACTGCACACAACATGCCTCATTAAGGCTCGTTTACTAGCTATTTGGCAACATTAGGTTAGTTACTAACAAATTAGACACCATATACAAAAGCTGGACAAAAGCCTATTTGTACTTTCAGGAGTTTGTATTGAGTATTGTGTCTCTCTGAAAACTAAAACCTACTTATCAGTATAAAATGCGTGATTGTCAGAACTCTTTATACTGAACTTGATTTGTTGATGCAATGCAAGTTCAAACAATGCTACATTTTAAAGTGAGGAAACGGGAAAGTCTTTAAAAAATTTAAAATTAGTAACTAAAGAAAGCTTCACTGGCAAAGAGGAGCCTTAGTGACAAGCAGACATTTAATACAAATCTGAACTACAATATTTTGCTTAAAATTCTACAACATACTTAACACTAGTGGAAGGGTGTAGCATAGGCTGAAGGAGAACCTAGACCACACAAATATGGGTATTTTAAAAATGTTTTTTTTTTCCTTTGTTCGTTCTCAAAAAAGTCCTGTGCATGCAAAAACACAATTGAAGCGCTGTCAGGAGCACGCCAACCCTACAGGCAGCGTAACTCCAATCTGGCAAATAAGAAGATGTTGGCCAATCAGAAGCCTGAAAAAAGCTGTTACCAGAAGACTACCCACTAACTAGAAGTCTGATGAACTTGTCCAAAACCGGCTGCGTTGGCGTCGAGGTCTGTGTCATGGCAGTTTTGGATTCAGTGACCTCCGTAGCGCATTCTGTCGGCTCCGTTCCACAACACAATGGAAGAGTTATTGTACAACTATGTGTAAATATGTAAAAAAAAAAAAAAAAAAAAAAAAAAAAAAGTCCTGGTAGCAAGCCTGTTACCAGTACTATTTTGGCCACGTCTGCCATTGCAAGAAATGTTGCCTCATTTATGACGCCTCACAAAGGAAATAATTGCCCACACTCTGACAAGCCAAAAACTCTGTTTTCCCTGTTTACACTAAAACACACAAGCAGTGTTTCCAAAAGTCTTCACCCTGGCCTGAGTTTTTCAAAAGATACTTTTACAGTGACCTAAAACGCAGCAAAGAAAAAGCTTGTACGTGTGGACTAGGCTTAAGTTTTGGAGTGGATCTAAATTTTGGGGTGGACACACAAAGTATTTTTCACTGTCGTTAACATTGCGAGATAGGGCATGGCTTTGGCAGATGTCTGCGCTCCCCAAATGTCCTTCCAATTTTTTAAATGTAGTTATAGTTTTGACTTGGCTCATGACCTTGTAATACATTTTGTTATTTTTGGGTCTACATATCAGTGATACTCATGAGTAGGATTTGTGGTGATTAGGACTTTGTAGAGCAGAGGTGTGTGCAACAGTTAAGTGTGTGAAGAAGGTTCACACAGACGTTTGCACACCCTGAATCACAGATCAACATTGCTGACTTGTTTCTGTTGCTATCTGTGTTATTTTGAAACCAATATATTATTTGATTGCCACAAAGTGATCCACTGTCAATATCACTATATAACCAAAGCACCCAAAGGATGAGACCTTTGTGTTATGATTTGTGGAAATGTATTCTAAAATATCACAGTTGTATTCTTGTTCTTGAGTGTGTCTGATCCATCTCAGTGTGTATGTGTGCTGGATTAGGATGGCTCAGAACAGATTAGTTAATTATAGACACCTGCTGTCTAAGTGTGGTGTGCGTTGTCAGGTGTTGCAGCATGAGGTCGACTTGATGCTGAGGGGAGAAAAGGCAGTGCAGGCTGTGGAATTGCGTGGACAAATACTTTGCCACGCGCTCTTAGATTGTCTTTCTTCTCCCTCCCTAAGCTCTGAGAGTAGCACAGCAATGGGAATCTTCACACACTTCACGGATATAAAGTGTCACCTCCTCAACAAACTTACATCCAGTAACTCTGCAAACTGCAGGGATAATATGCCTATTTCCTACAGCAGCTATTTTGTCTTTTAATGGTCGATCATCCTGTAATCATACAGCTGGCATTCAATTCTTTATTGATTCTGGCCAAGCAATTCTTTAATTGCAACATCCTCACACCTAAACAACATTATAGGTTGATTTCCAAAGACTTTACGACCGTTCTATTTACTGCAGCACGGTGGCGGTTTAGTCATGTGACCGTAATCATGTGACTGTTCTATTTAATGTATATAACAGGCCAAGTTTTAAACATATAGTAGATAGTAGTAAATCTTGTGAAACTGAACTATTTCAATTTAGGCGACAAAAATACTTATTTAGGATTAATAAAACATCAGGGATTGGCTTTACATGTGAATGTCCAATAAAACTACTACAATGAGAAAGTAACGGGACGTCACGGACGTCATTGCATCGAGGACTAAAGTCCGTAAAACTTGGTTAGTTTGAAAATGACAGTTGACTTTTGTTTTCATACGAAACACAAACCCCGGTCTGCTGAGTGAAAGTCCCTTACCACCCCAACCGACATCCTTACGTGGAAATTGGCGCTTTCGTACTATGTCAACTCACTTTCTCGTTTGCTCTCACAATAATGACTACAGCCACGAGAGGTCGCCGCCTAATCAGAAACCTTATTGTTGGCAGTTATGAGCTGCTTGCAAAAGCGACCCATACAGTAATTTTCTGGGTAAAGACGTTCTGATGATTGCCACATCAAAGGATAAAGTAGTATCACAGTCAACCTGCATAGCCCCATTTAACAACTAAATTATACCGTGGATAACAATTGATGAGGCTTAATGCAATCTTAAGAGACTGCACGTCATCATGACTGACCTATAATGAGAGACCAAAGAGGGGCATGATGACTGTCAAAATGTTAAAATGGCTCCAATGACACCAGACACCTTGGTAATCATCTTGTCTACATAAAAAGTCCAACCATAACATTAAAGAATAAATGCTGCCATGGCAACACCATCACAATGACTGCATGTACCACAGCAATTCCACACGTTGAAACTTCATAAGATAAGCTGCGGTCTCAGGAAGAGTATAATAATATGGAGACCACTCAATGACTAAACACCACCAACAGCTGCACCACTGCAAATACCTCAAATCAGATCAAGATTTAATGCTGGCAGAGCGGGGAGAGGGCAGAACGGGAAAACACTCAGAGTCATATTATTGGAATACAACAAACACACAATGTATACGTAAAATCATGAAAAGTTTATATTTGGCTTGATTTGCTTTTTATTTGCCTTCATCCAAATTATCAAGTCATCTCAAGCAATCCAATGTAGTTTAAGATGAGGAACAGAACTGCCAAAAGCCACTTGAATGCAGAAGCCTCCACTAAAATAAATATAATTATAGTAATAAATATGAAATAATATCCAAATATAAGCCATAATTGATGTCTGATTAAATACTCAAAACTGTGTAGAGGAAACAGCTGCAACAGATTTTTTTCTGTTTTGCGCTCAATTAAGCTTTTATTTTGCTAAAAGAGTTCTCCTCAAAGCTTTTTACAGGTTAATTCGGAAGTTATTGTTTATTGTTAAAATTGTATTAAGAACCTGATATTAAACCTTAAAGGTCAAATGAACCTAGGAGTTAATAGCACATGTGTACCGAGTTTGACCGTTCTCTGGGATATGTTTTCATGCTAATCAAATGTGACCAGTTTATCGCAAATCGCTAATTACCTTATAACGGTAGTCGTCGGGGCACGGGTAAAGTAAAAAGAAATCGCTATTTCTATTTAGATTAGATTAGATTCAACTTTATTGTCATTGTGCAGTGTACAAGTACAAAGACAGTGAAATGCAGTTTGCGTCCAACCAGAAGTGCAAAAAAAAGCAGAAAAGTGCAATGCGATATATAATATAGACAAGTGTTGCATATGCAGGATAAGAAATATATTGCAGTGTTGTAAGAGCAGAATAAATATGGCTATGTAATATGAACAGTGTATGAACAACATGTACAGATATGTGCAATGTAGTAGCAGTGACATTATACTAGTAGTAAGAATAATGTAGATATAGATATATGCATTATATTAACAGAATATATAATAAGAAAAACTGAATATGGATATACTGAATGAACCATACAGACAGATATGTACAGTATGTACAGCTATTTGGGGTGTTATGTTGTGTCTCTGGTGCTTCCACACACATACAAACTTTGAAAAAAATCCATCCATGCTGTTTAGAGTGAGATACGGTTCCTGAATGTGTCCTGTCTTCAGTCTCTGGGTGAGCTGTTCAAAATCGGCACGGCTTGTGATGTCACAAGCCGAAACGAGCAGGATAACCGCAACCATTAGCTCGTAGCGTTAGCATGCTAACGCTAATGCTAACACTAGCATGCTACCTCTTTCTCAATAGCAAAGTACTGCTACAACACACACAAGTTCACCATAATCTACAAAAGAACTACTTACATGTGCGCCCTCATTTAGAAGTCTCCCAGCTAATCCTGCCTTGTAACTGACTGAAGTTGTAGAAACAGCCTTTCTTTTACTGTCTATGGAGCTAGCTAGCTGACATGATCTACATCATAGACTGTATATAAGAATGGACCAGTGAAGGCCTTTAGAAGCACTTTTCCGGTGAGCGCTGAGCGTTACTGCGCAGCATCCAACTGAGAGAGACGACGTAAATGTGACGTGAGCAACGTGTCTGAAAGTTGTAAGTCTTCTGGTAGCTGTGCCAAGAGAAATCTCAATCATATATATATATATATATATATATATATATATATATATATATATAAAATGCGTTAATCGCGATGCAATTAAGGGTCGACGCGATGCGATACATTTTTTTTAATCGCATTAATCGCATGCCAGCATTTATTAATTGAATTTACACTTCTTTGCGTTGTGCCTAACAGGCTACTATTTTGACCCTTTGCAGCACCGTTACTTATCATCAAGCTGCCACTTCCTCCTAACACAACCTGCTGCTGCAGGCTGCAGGCATGATGGAGAAACACAGCAGCAATGAAATCCTGAATTGCGCTTTTTATTTTCCAAAACTCCCGGACGGCTCGCAGACAAGTCGAAAGCCATATGCACATTGTGTAAAGCCGAATTAAAATATCACCGAAGCACATCAAGCTTGAGCTACCACCTACGGAGCTAAACATAGTAGTACAGTTAACGTGACCTCCCGGCATACCTCCGTCATCCCGTTATTGTGGCGCGTCCCCAGCGGCCATCCCCCGCGGCCGTCCCCCGCGGCCGTCTCCCAGCGTGTAAGGCGTCCTTTCTCCGTAGTGTTTTTCCTAAACCCAACCTCCGCCATCCCGTTATTGTCGCTCGTCCCCCGCGGCCATCTCCCGGCATGTGAGGCGTCCTTTTCGGCCGTCTCCCGGCGTGTGAGGCGTCCTTTCCCCGTAAAGTATTTCGTGCTGGCCACCACGAAAAAAAACGAGAAAAACATCCCCGTGAACACGTATCAATAGATTAAAAATTACGTGACATTTACACAAACTGTCGTGAGACCGGGTTAGATACACAACCTGTACAACGCGGAGAAAGCAGCCACAGTGGAACTGCTGCAAGGTGATTCCCAATCAAGATACACTGGTAAAAATTGCTTTCGATTGTTAATATGTATTTAAAAACTGTTCTGAAATGCAAAATAATAGAATTTTAATCATGTGATAAAACACGCATTAATCGCGATTAACTATAGAAATTCAGCGATTAATCACGATTATAAAAATTAATCGTTTGACAGCCCTAATATATATATATATTTTGTATGTCTAACTGTCTGGACACTTACAAAGTTCTCAATGCTTTGGTTTACATGTAGGGACGACTAGCGTTATAAGCTAATTAGCGGTTTGCGATAAAACTGGTCACATTTGATTAGCATGAAACCATATCCCAGAGAACAGTCAAATTGGGTACACATGTGTTATTAACCCCTAGGTTCATTTTGCGCCGGATTTGTACTTTAAATGTATGCCTTTCTCTTTACTGGCTCACATATTAATGAAGCATGCAAATAAACCCATTTAACATTACAAATAAATCACTTAGTTTGCAAGAAGCCTAGTCATGTTTTGAAGACCATTTTATCATGTTTGGCTTGCACACGAGTAGTACTTAATCATTTTCAAATTCCCCACATGGCGGCACAGATGAACAGTACACATTTGATCAGCCATTATAAAGTGTTACCTGACTGATTAATAACAGGAAAGCCACATGAGACACAATATATGTATAGGCAAGGTGGTAAAGCTCATGGCAACGTTTTTTTGAAAGGGCTGTACAAAATAAAAGCTATGCAAACCATGCACGTTGTGGCTCTTACTAAATGTCTGTACTTAAGTTCTGCAATTGCAAACATGTGGACACTTAAAAACTTGCCCTGATGAATATGCATTGATTTGTTTATTCTCTAATTTATGAAATCTAATGAAATAAGCTGTTTAAAGCAACCCAACAAAATGTGTGCGTTTAGTAAAGTATGACTAATCAAAGATCACAACTCTAAGCATTTATTTCTACTCATTCAGGACCTCCTGAGACTTTATTTCTTTGGAAGTCCAAAGCAACGCAAATCACTCTTGCTGGAAGGAGAAGTAAACAAATAAAACCAAGCTGAGAAAAAGAAAAGACAGCAACAAGGATTTTCGCTCCCTTGCTAATCTTAGCAGGTTGACTCCACCCTTCGTGTCTGGCAGACTCCTGTCAGACATCCAGGATAGTCAGTTTACCTTTACACACCTCCCTGAATCTGTGATTGTGGATATACATCCAACGCTGAGGAAGAAGTGATCTGCAGATTTTTTAAGGACTGAAAAGCCCTTCCTAAAGGGACAAAAAATACTTGTTGGAGGTTCTTACTGGATTTACTAATGCATGAGCCATGACTCCGTTATATTCTTCACCGACGCAGATGGCTGTGTAGTAGCTCTGCACTAACACAATTTCAATCCAAATCAACATACAAAACAACTGGTAAGCATTCTAATTTGCATGTAATGATGTGGTAGCAGTTTATGAAATGAGTGGTCAAAACATTTAAGAGTGGCCATCAAAATAATATTCTGCAGCTCCTGTGCAACTTTCCTGTGAAAGCCGAATGATGCATCAATGATGCAATAATAGATATTGTCTATTGTGTCTAGAAATAACTGCCATAAGGGTAAACTTCTGTCAGTTTTACATCTGTAGTAATCATGTTGGCGATATATTGATAGAGGAAGTAAGATGTTTTTTCAGATTTCTCTATCATTGCTCTTTAAAGAGAGCGCATACACTCCGTCATGTTCTGCCCTTTGACCCTTTTGCATCAGCCTCACAACCAGAGATCTTTAGAAATTAAATGACCAGCTTTCATTGAAAAATATATTAAATATTTCCTTTGTTCGGTACGAAAACTACCTCAAATTGCTTATTCAGGAATATTTTTTTGGAGCTAAATGATTTGTCCAAGGCTTTTGGAGTATATAGCTGTAGAAAAACAAAGAGAAATTGAAGTGAACACTCAATTTTGGTGTAGTGTGTAATTAGTAATATCCTGCATAACAGTCGTCAGGGGGGTATTGGTGACACCTTGACTTTTCCTGGGAAGCCCCTTTTCTGTTGTATAACTCGATCACTTGAGGTGCTAATTTTATCCTCTTTAAAAGGCTTAAGGTTTATTAATGCTAGAGCACAGTGCATCAGACAGGCGTAATTGACTTGGCAGTTGTTCTGTCCTCACCCTATATGTTCCCTGTTCCCTTTCATGTCTGGTACAGAAGCTCATTCAAATATTTAATTCTCAAACATGTTATTGAATGTGGGAAGAAGAGTGCATTATGTTTCTATAGTTCCTATAAGCAAAGCTTTGTAGCCTTCAGACTTTCTCTGTACTATGTATTGTCCTGAGGGCGTCCTTTTGTTGGAGGAAGGTTTTCACATAATTCACCACCTTTGCTGAAAGAAACTTCAGTATTTTTCTGTTGGGTTTTATGCCAGAATTAATAGTCCAGGTGTTAAAGTCATGAAGGTCAAGAGTGTCCAAATGACACGGGCATTCACTGTTACATAACTGTGCACGTCTGTGCTCTACAGAGGATTTAAAGGCTGCACAGGGGAGAGCTGATCTTTAAGTCAAAGAGGCTTTACGGCGGACCACAACAAACCCGGCATACTTGTTGCTACAGTGAGATGATGAGGCAGTAAGAACAAGGACTGGATCGTAGGATGGACAGAATCATCATTTGAAATCAACATCTCTCAGCAATGAAATAACAAAATGCTGGAAACTAATAGAAAACATCATGCCAAATCACTGACTACAAAACACACACACATACTTTATGTGTATATATCGTTGCTGTCGGGTGAAAACCTTGTATGTCCAAAACCATTGTTTTTCAGGAAATGGAAATAAAGGTTAATTTGAAAATATTTTATTGAGCTATTTACCTTAGATGAAGTCTGACGAAATGGCCTTGTGACTGCTTAAATAGTTGTAAAACCCACAGAGAGAGAGACGTAAATGGTGACTAATATCATTGATTTATTAAAAAAATAAAAATGACGAAATATGGAGATACAAGGTTTCTGTCTGACGGCGACAATATATGAAGTATTTGCTTGTGAAAAAAACACATTTATTTATTTAATATTTAATTCAACACAGAAATAGAATATCTCAAATTATCATAAATGACTATGCATAGACATCGGACAGAAGCAACAGCAACAGCAACAGAAGCAGAGGGGAGGATATGACTAACAGCTGGTGTTCTGTTTATTCAATTTGAGTAAAACTGGGATAATTTATTTAAAATGCAGATTATAAACAGGCTCTTTATTGATTCGGTGCTAAATGTTTGCGAATGTCAGTCACTAATTACGAAAGACTATCTGCAAACTTTTCACAACTTTGCATGCATTTAGAATGCAAAGTATGCAGAATAAATTGAATTGAATCATGTCTGCATGTGCCCTCATTAATTACTTAATGACAAGTGAACTTTTTTGATCCAGTAATCTTGAATGCAATATTGTGAATTCAATCACTCATGCAAATTGTTTTGTAGCACTGAAACTCAGTGCTATCATAACTCCATTTTGTGTTGGGGCCCCCTTTTCTCCCCAGTTTTGGAACCACCAAAACCCTGTGTGTTGCCATCTTGTCACTGCTATCTCTACTGTTGGTATGGTGAGGGTATTAGACAGACATGTGTCTCCTGCAGTGCACATGGTCGCACTACTCAACTTTTTTTCACCTGCTAGCGAGGAGCTGCTGAAAAGGAGGGACTAATATGTGGGAGGTTCACTTTACTCCCTAGGATCCCACCCTTACCTGTGCAAGTGAAAACATTGTGATCCCTCAATGGCTTCCCACCAACACACACTGCCAATGATGTATGCTTGCACAACCAAAACGAACGTTCCTAACTTGGGATGTAACTGTACACTCAACTCACGATTCTATACGATTCACTATTTTAAGTTGACGATTCGATTTTCTCAGGATTTTTTTGACAGAATGAGCTGCAGACAAATGACTAAAAATATTCCTTTATTTATATAAACTGTGCAAAACAACAGATGTGTCCTCTTATCAAAAGTGCAACTGAAATTGTATTTGATCTTAAATAACAAATATTAAATAAAAAAAAAAAATAGGAATTAGATTTTTAGAACAAATCACATAAATAAATAAAAAAATATCTCTTCAAATAATTAAATTTAGAAGATGCAGTGATGTCTAAAGTCAAACAAGTGAAATCTACAGTAGATTACACCCTAGGCTCATTAATTTTTTTTCTCAAGCGGTTGTAGCTAGCGAAGCTGCGAAGCACCATTAGTGATTCTACCTTTTCTTATTATTACACATCTTTCCTCTGCCATGGGAGTCTAAGGCAGCCCATAGAACCGTACAGTAAAAAGTTGTGAAATTTAGCACATTGATTCGGGACAGTCCCATAATTCATTTCACCAAGTTTTAGGTCTGCACCACAGGCAGTCTAGCGCCACCAATGGGTCAAAGTTGTTGTTGCAGCCATGCAATTAACTTTTGAACCGTATGTCCAATTTTGAACATCGAGATATAGTTGGAATCCTTGGATGACGCCAAACTCAACGCACCCCATGATGTCAATATCCGCCATGTTGACCTTCCGCCATATTGATTTGATCAAAAACACTAAAAAGTTTTCACAGGTCACAAAATTGGTCCGATTTTCACGAAACTTGGCACAGATGATCTGCAGACCATGCCTCACAAAAGTTATTCCATTGGGTATTGATATTCAAAAGTGTTTGCCCGTCACAGCCAATTGAAATCGACGGCAAAGCCGCCAATCAGGAAGAGAACTCATATCTCGACAAGTCTTTCACATATCAACACCAATCTTAGTACATAGGTACAGGGCCCAATTAGGAAGAGGCTCAAGAAATTTGGTTACCTTATAACTATAGGGGGAGCTGTAATTAGCAAAATTACGTTTTTGCCTATAAAGTTTGATGTGTTTGGAATTAAAACTTACTAGCAGTGTCTGTTAATACTGTGGGAGGTCCTAAGGCCGATACATGCCAATTTGTGACCTCAACCTAATTGATCCGGCCGCCATATTGGATTTCATCAAAAACACTAAAAAGTTTTCACAGGTCACAAAATCAGCGCTCCGGTGAGCGCTGAGCATTACTGTGCAGCCTCCAACTGAGAGAGACAACGTAAATGTGATGTGAGCAACCTATCTGAAAGTTGGAAGTCTTCTGGTAGCTGTGCCAAGAGAAATCTCAATCATTCCCAATCTTGCAGAGACGGAGAGCGTAGGTATGTAAGGAGATAACATAGGCACAGGCTGATTATTGCTAACCAAAATGCTAGTTAACATTAGTAATTAAACTTAAACAGCTAATGTAAGTCCAAACTGCCTGCGAGCTTCTCCTGTACTATACGGTAATTCCTCTACTATGCAACAGAAAGTCCCATGGTTATGACACAATCGTTAGCCTTTTTCATTTTTACAAAAACGTCTACTATGGAGCCATAACGTGAGATACAAGGTAATGGAGCCTTTTATACATTGTCGTGTTTCTTTAGAAATAAACAATGGACAAATAAAGTCTTTAAACGCTTCAGATGTAAAGTTATTCGCTATCAAAGTGACATCAAAATGAATGGCAGTCAATGGGATGCTAACGGCGGGTGAGTGCTTGTTAGCATCAAAATGGCGCCATAGGATCTACGGGTTGTGAGGAGAAGCTTACCCCCTTGATCAAAACCAATCTCAATACTTGGACTCATGACCCAATTAGGAGGAGGCTCAAGAAATTTGTTGACTTTTGACCACTATGGGGGCATTATAATCACAGGAAGTAGGCTCACATCTCAGCAACGCTTTCACGTATCGAAACCAAACTTGGTACATGGACTTGGGACCCCATCCTGAGGACGCACAATAAATTTGGAGTCTTTTGACCAGTAGGTGGGTGCTATAATCACAGGAAGTAGGCTCATATCTCACCAACGCTTTCATGTATCGAAACCGAACTTTGTACATGGACTCAAGACCCAATCCCAAGGATGTAAAAAAAATTTGGTGACCTTTGACCACTATGGGGGTGCTATAATCACAGGAAGTGAGCTCATATCTCAGCAACGCTTTGATGTATGAAGTCCAAACTTGGTACAGGGACATGGTAGCTGATTGTGAGGACGTGCAAGGAAAGTGGTGTCATTTGGCCTCTAGCGGCACTGTAACGAAGTAAATGAGCTGATATCTCAGCCATTCTTTATCCAATTGCCATCAAAGTTGCTGTGAGTGCTTGCTCATGCCATGGCAACGCCATTCCTGCTAGTGTACTGCTTGGCCCCCTCATTGCTGCTTGCAGCTATATTTATATCTATTTTTGACCAATTCATGGTGCATCTTTACATCCCTCTTCCTAACGTTTCATGCTCAGTAATCATGGAATACTTCTACTAATATGTCCCACTAGACTCTTAATCCTAGTGTAATCAAACCTCTAGTCTTTAACTCTTAATGGCAACTAAACATCATTTTGATTACTAAGCATGTCTGCTTCTTTGTAATGTATATCATAGATAAATTCATCATAGTGCAACTTAGAAATCGGTCAGTAATTAACAACAGCTCTTCTTTCTTCTTTTTGTTCTTTCAGTGCCAACAAAATGCAGAAGCAAGTGGAGGTCAGGATGGATGAGACCCAAATGGAGCCCATAGTGGATGCTCCAGAGGGTTGGTGTAGCAGTTTTTGCGATAAAGTCATGAAGAACATGGTTCTCACTCTCACAATCCTGGGTATGTTTTTGGTCTGGCTACTTTCATTGACCATTTATCCATTTGCTACCCCCACTCAGGGGGAGCTGGAGCCTTTCCCAGCATACATTGGATAATCCACCCACCCATACACATATTCTGAAAACAAACAAACTTCATCAAACTTCACTCAGGAACGCCCCCCCAGTCTTTCAAACCCAGTATCTTCTTGCTGAGAGGCAATAGTGCCTCACAGCTTCTGTCTTTATCATTTAGTATTTTAAAGAAAAGGAGTTTAATGATATTCTCTCTCTGGGTTCATGCTAGATTTAAATCCCACTGTGATACACTGAAGTGCCATACTTTAATATTTCATTTGAATGTACCAGAGGCAAACTAAACAAGGGAAATGTTATCTTCAGCATTGTTTTCAAGTCGTTTTTTTCTATGTTACATCTGTTGACAGAAGTTATATTTTAGTGGTGTCATTTATTTTTTAAAGGGTGAAACATAATCGCCTTATGAAGATAAAAGTTGTATTCCTTACACAAGGATTGCAGTATAGGTGACACCATGGCACTGTGACTCTCATATGAGTTAGATGCATAGTTAGTATCTCATGGCCCAGAGTCACCTGGCTTGGTCTTTGATTTGTGTTTTCTCGCCGGCTCAGGTGTGTTTCTGGGTTCCATTGCTGGAATGCTGCTGCGGCACATATCGCCTCTCCCTCCGGATGTTATTATGATCATCGCCTTCCCTGGAGAGATTCTGATGAGGATGCTGAAGATGCTTATATTGCCTCTTGTTGTTTCCAGTCTGGTCACAGGTGGGTGAGGTACAGTAGCTGCTGCAAATGTTCTGCTCAATTTGCTGACATCTGTTTTAAAAAAATGAGGTTGCATGGTGTGACTTGTTGCTACCTGAGAGAGGAGAGAGTGGGCAGTTTTTTTTTTTTTTTTTTTTAGCATTTTGTTTATAACCAAAAGCGTGGAGGATGGGAGCCACAGTTCCTTTGCACAAGTACACAGATATTATTGTTTTTAGTAGACCTGTTTTAACAAACTTGATTCAGTTGTTATATGTTTTTTGTCTGAAATACCTGTGGTCATAACTCCACACGTCAAATCACTTAGAAGATACTGTACAACTTTGATTTTTGGACTCTGGCCCTAAGATGCATGAGTGATATTTGAAATATTGTCTACAGTACAGTGTGCCTCTCCACAACCTTGAGAGTGCACATAACTTCTAGTAAGCCTTCCTTACCAATCTCAGTTACCCTCAGTAAACAATTTATTTTTTAAACAGGGGCGGAGCAATGGGGTGGCCTAATGTTTTCTCAAAAGCCCCGCATCATTTAGGTTTTTAAAATAACTTCAACTCTGTGTCATTTCCCCTCAGTATCTCTGACTGGATTGGCAAATCAATGCAGCAAATGTTCTATTACTGGGGAAATATCACCATTCATTCTTTGAACACTACTAAAAACATTCAAGATTAGTAATGCTGTTTAAGTCACATTCCTACCCTATCTATCTTATGAACCTTAAAAATAGCCATCAATAGTTTTGTCATTTAGGTGGCTCGAGTGAAATGTAGTCGTCCTTAACATTTGTAGTGTTCTGGTCTCAGAATGATGAAGAAAATTGGAAAAAAATAACAGGATGATTCTTTTTCTTGGCAAATGTCATGTTTTTCCTAAATGACGTTTAGATTTTTAGGCATTTTATTATCAAATGGTTTGAAAAATAGTGCAAATAGCTGCCGTAAATGGAACATAACCCCAGACCCACTGAGCCATCTCACTTTGAAAGCAAGTCATGACATTTTTGGGTATAGAATTAGTTATTCTAATATATTTGCACAATATGTCCTCACAGCGAGAACAGTAACAATCACACTTGTTTAAATGAGGTAAGCCTTGTGTGTGGAGGCTTCACTGTTTAAATGCTGTAAGCTGGTCTGACCAGAAGGACATTAGTAAGTTTGCAGTTTGGTGAGGGGAGCTGGTCAACTTAATTGTGATGTTTTAATCTTAGTTAATTCATAAACACCTAGAGAACAGTTCATATTTACTATGTATAAATGCGTAGATTATAAATGTATTGACTCAAACCAAATCTAACTTTATCACTATCTGTTAAAGAGAGGAATTGCAGCTTTTAATATTGGACACTTTATTTTCCTGTAAAACATACTATGCCAACAGGACTAGCCGGTTTGGATGCCAAATCCAGCGGCCGCTTAGGCACCAGGGCCATGGTGTACTACATGTCGACGACGGTGATTGCAGCCGTCCTCGGAGTGATCCTGGTGCTGCTCATCCATCCCGGTAACCCCAAGCTGAAGGCTAATCTTGGACATGGAAAGAAGAACGATGAGGTGTCCAGCGTGGACGCTTTCTTCGATCTCATCCGAAATCTTTTCCCAGAGAACTTGGTGCAGGCCTGCTTTCAGCAGGTAGGAGTCTCACCCACCACATAACCTTTGCTTCATATGTCAGTTGCTCCAACGGTTTGTTCTTTTCTTTGCTTCTTGTCCAGATCCAAACAGTAACCACCAAAGTACCAGTGCCCACTAACAGAACTAAAGCACCTCCACAATTCACAGTTAAAAGGTCGCTTCAGTTCAAGGGTGGGATGAACGTCCTGGGTAGGTAAAAAGTCTATAAAACACACCCACTACAGAAGTGAAAAGAAATAGCAGTTGTTGAAGAAAAACACAAGTTATTTTTCATCCTCCACCAACATGGAGCCAAAAACAAAACCTCCTTCATGGATGTAAAAATGAATTAAATTTTCCGTTTTACCACTATATATCACTTAAGTACTTTTACTTTTTAGAATATTATCTTTTTCATATCATTAAAAACACATACCGAACAAATTTACATTTCCACGTGGCTTTCAACAAGTGATTCACTCTCATTCTATGCTATTCATTTTCTGTAAGACTAATTCAACATCACTGTATTCTTACAGGTTTGATTGGATTCTTTGTTGCTTTTGGAGTTATTATGGGGAAAATGGGAGAAAAGGCCAAGCTGATGTTGGAGTTTTTCAATGTCCTGAATGAGATTGTTATGAGGCTTGTTGGCGCAATTATGTGGTAAGTGTTGTCCACTACAGGCATCGCTCCACTCAATGACACTGCCAAATCATTCCCTCTGGTTTTTGTTTCCACAAAAATGATATTGACACAGAGTATCCAAAAGCCAACTTTAACTATGTACCAATATATTCAAAATACTAATGATATACCTGCAGGCATACACGTAAATAACATCATAATCCTAATTTTAATCACAAACATATCCTGTGTCTATCTTTAGGTACTCCCCTATTGGTATTGCCTGCCTCATCTGTGGAAAGATCATCTCCATTGCAGACTTGGAGGTGGTTGCGAGGCAGCTGGGGATGTATATGGTCACTGTGATAGTGGGTCTCATCATCCATGGAGGCATCTTCCTTCCGCTGATATATTTTGTGATAGTAAGACAAAACCCCTTCACGTTCTTCATGGGAATATTCCAAGCTTGGGTCACGGCACTTGGAACAGCGTCCAGGTATGAGGGATTTCTGTCTCCATTCCTGTTTTATATTCTAGGATTCAGACTGTATGACCTGAGATGTATGACTCTAATTCCAATTTCCTCTCCAGTGTGCTGCATGTTTTTGTGAATACCCTAATTTTCCTCTTCCTCCATGGGTTCTGTGTATGTTCTTACATAGCAAAAGTAACCTTTATTTCAAATGGTAATGATAAAGTAATCTTGCCAGCAATGGCTTCTATTTGCTATGTGGGATAACTTTCCTGTACTTAATGAGGTGAGCTCACTCCTCTAAAGTTCCGGCCTGCTCACTGCTCCGCTATCAGCGAGAAACTTATTATCATGCAAAAACATACATAACAACTGCTGAGTCACAACTGCTGTTTTCTCTGTGAGAACTTAAAATCGCATAACTTTTAGTTTTTTTGTGAAACTCACAAAAAGCTTTGCATAGTCTATTTTATGTAACAAATTAACAATGAATAAATCACCATTGTTCAGAGGGGATTAATGTCTGTATGAAAAGAACAATAGTGTTATTAAGTTTAAAAACTATTGGAGCATCAAGGGTGACCCATTCTGATTAATTCTCAACAGAAAATCTATAATTTATTGTAGAGTCCCTTATTTCTGCAAGTTTTTAGTGCCAAATTGGGTGCAGTTTGCAAACTGACGCTCACTGCATGTTGTTCGTGACTAACCTAACCTAACAAAGCAATTCTTCCTGTTTTATTTCCAACAGTGCCGGTACCTTGCCTGTCACGTTCCGATGCTTAGAGGAGAACCTGGGCATCGACAAGAGAGTAACACGCTTTGTCCTCCCAGTGGGTGCCACCATCAACATGGACGGCACGGCGCTTTATGAGGCTGTGGCTGCCATCTTCATCGCTCAGATGAATGGGATCAACCTCGACTGGGGCCAGATTATTACTGTCAGGTGAGAATGTGGCTACGGATTCAGATATGACAACACATTTGCAAGGTAAACTTTTGGTAATGAATTAGCCAAATTCTCAATCAAATCTGCCTGAGCAAAGGAATGAAAGTAATATTAATTAAAATATTATATTATTCTGTAAATACTGACAAGTCCTCCAAACCATACACTCTAATATGACCCACCAAAGCGTTTAATAAATGAGCGCTCTTAGTGGTGGCAGGAAATCCAACCCACAGGAGAGTTTTCCGTCGTCGTATCTAAACCAGAGAACAAAACAGTCATGGTTTCAAACATGTTGTTAACGTTGTGAAACGGTCGCAGTTTGGTTAGGTTGAGGCACAAAAACTTCTTAGTTAAGTTTAGAAAAAGATCGTTGTTTGGTTTCAAATCGTTAAGTTACTTCATCTCCGGTCACGCCCGCTATGCAGAATGTGGCGTAGTTCATTTTGTTCCGTTAAATTAAAAGAAAACTTGTCGTTTACTCTTATTTTCAAACAGGACATGAACCCCGGTCTCCTGGGTGAAAGTCCTGTGTTTGTTTGACCCATCCACCACCCCAACCTGCGTCTTACACTCCGTCACCTTACTTCCTGCTTTGCTCCCGACATATTTACTGCTGCTGCTAGAGGAAGCTGCCACTATAAACGTAAATGTGAGTGGTAATTGCTGCTGGAACGAACAACTTGTGGGCGTTTTTCAGGGTAGGACAGTCTCGTAAATACTGGTGAAACATGCGTAGGTCTACATTGATTTGTTTTTTTAAATATAGTAAACCTCGTTAACATTTTATCGAACAGTTTATTTCACATAAAGAAGACTAAACTATAGTTTGGGAGTTATAGTACCATTGTGGATATGTTTCTTACAATCTGTCTCACAAACAACTTAATAAAGATAATTTACTTGATTATCATTAGGCACTGAGGACTCATATACTTTGATTGATTAGTCCTTTCAAGTATTGAATTTGTTGTCAAACCAGTTTGATTAGAATCACAGTAACTGCATGTTAAGTACATAGTGAGTGGCAGAGGAATGTTGGAGCCTTACCGCCTGTGGTTTGTCCTCCTGCTGAGAGTTTGAATTTGCTTCCTATTTAGTATGACAGCCACCCTGGCCAGTGTTGGAGCAGCCAGTATCCCCAGTGCTGGACTTGTGACCATGCTTCTGATCCTCACAGCGGTGGGTCTGCCCACTCAGGACATCAGCCTCCTGGTCGCTGTCGACTGGCTGCTGTAGGTTCAACATCAACACAAAAACTAATACTGAAAACATACAGACACATACCAACACCATGCAAGGGTTTCTTATCTTCAGGTTTGTTAAAGTAACTAAAGTGAGATAATTTCTGAATATTTCATTTTCAAATAATGGTGACTACCCCCAGTGCAAAATCTTTCATTATTTACTTCTGTGTTACTTTTAATGTGCACATTTACAATCCAATGCTTAGATTGTTTGTTTTTACACCCCAAAAAAAAAGCCCTGAATAAGATCAAATTCATATTTTCTTTCTTCAGAATAGAAAACAAGAAAACAAGGAAAATGAGAAACATATAATGCTCACTGGGTTTCTAATGCATAGCCGGTAACCATGACAGCTTCAAAGAATAACTCTGAGCAAAACACTTCTGGTGACAGCTTGCTTTCTGTTGCTTTACAGTCTTAATGATGTAAATGGCATTCAAAATAAACCCACCACCATCTTTTTTTTTGAGATGAGACATATACTGCATATATTTCATTTTCCATTTCCATTTCATTACATGTTTTGCACAGTGTAGAGCTAATCCACGAGTGGCCAAAGTAGCATCAAAACAGCTGCTTGACTTTAATTTGAATGTGCAGTTTTCTACCGGTCTCTAACATATGTTATGAGGATGTAAAAGTCTCAGGCTTTGATAACTTTTCTGTAGACATAGAAGTTTTACTCTACATACGCCCACTCATTCAGAAGCATAACTAACAACATAAACTTAAAGTTAGAACAATTTCATTCTTTCATTAATCATTTCAATCGTGTCTTTCACACCACTTTCCTCTTCAACATGCAGGGATCGTTTCCGTACCTCAGTTAATGTGGTTGGCGACTCCTATGGAGCGGGTATCGTGTACCACCTTTCCAAGCACGAGCTGGACTCCTTCGACCAACAGGCCCGGATGGATGAACTTGAGATGACAAAGACACAATCCTTCTATGAAAATAACAGCAACCAGAATGTTTACACTAACCACAACTCAATCTTGATAGACGGCTGCAAGGTACATTTCACGTTAACGGACATAGAGACTTGTATGTAGAGAATCCTACCCCGCTCTGTCTGTGTGTTCGTCTTTCTATTCCTTGTGTTTGTGTTTCTTTTCTATGTGACTTCTTTTATTGGTGTATTTGTTTCTATGTGATTGTGAATAGTACATGTCATATTTTCATTTAAGAAAATGTTTTTTTAAAAGGGGTGAAAAGCCAAATAAATATTTCTATATTTATTTATTCACCTGTTACTTATATGAAAAAGCAGTTTTTGTGGTACCAGGTTCAACAAAAGCAGCAAGTTTTTTTTTTTTTTTTTTTTTAATTATACTTTTGGTTTTTAGCATCTTCGAAAACTCTGTTTTACTCTCATGAAATCCAAATGAAAGTGTTTAATTTTAAGCATCAACCATTCCTAATGTGTTGTCTTGTACACAATTATATTTGACTTGTATTTTGTTGTGGTATGTTTTGATTTTATTAAGAAACTGTTCTTTTTTTTGTCTACCTAATTGGACATGTATTTGTGGCAGCCCTTACCAAATTACAGTTTTCAATCATTGGCCATCTTTTAAAAGAGTTTTTGTAGCCAGTGGTATACATAAAGACTGCTGTTTCAATATGTTTCATCCATTCCTGAAAATACATTCCTGAAATGCCAAAGATCCTCTCCTATCCACATTGTAGCTAAGAAACAAGAGCAAAAGTATTTTAGTGTACTAGTAGAATTTTGTTGATATTTCATTGTCTGTATAATGTTGCTTTTGCATGCTGTTGCTAAAGTTGCATTCAGATTATTGATGACTGACTATTGTAATTAGTTTGGGCAGAGAATCCATAAAATACATGGCCAACTCTGAACTATAATTATCCTTGTTCTCATATAATCGTGTAACTGACCAACTACATCAGCAGCATCACTGTATCATTGTATCAGTGTATGTAGATGACATGTTATTCAATGGTGGGGATTAACACATTAATTCTGCCCCAAAGTCAATTGCCTGAATGTAATGACCCAATGGCTTCTCTGCTCCCAACCATTGACAGTTTGTTAATGGCAGTGCCTTGGCCCCATAGTTAGATGATCTCGATAATTGCTTACAGGTCACCATGGGCAAAAATGGCAACACTGCAGGGTTCTCTCTTGTTGAGGAGGGACCATGGAAATGCGAGTGAAGCAGATCCAGTGCTGCTGCGCCTTACCCTGAGTTCCAACAACTTTTACTTTCTGCCGACACAACTATAAAAATCAACAAAAAACATCACAAAAAAAACGAAGAAGAACAAGTGAAGAGTCTTTTTCTTTCAGTTACCCATCCGGGTAGCTACTGGAGCAGACTGCAGATGACTCCCCAAGTTGTATTAGATCTTGCATTTGCACAAACTGTAATGAACTGGTGCATTTCATGCACTTTGTACAGAAGAATAAATCGTTCGGTTGACTACACTCAGGGCCTTACTTAGCTTCCTGTTCTGTCAACGAGAACAACAAGAACTCTTCAACCTTGTGCAACATCTCATTTTTCTTTTGTATTGAAGCATTTTCTTTGTAGCTTAAAGGGCAGAGAGATGATGTGTGGATGATGGCCTTGCCAGTTACATTTAAAACAAGGACCAAGTAAGAGAAGATGTAAAGGTTGGTGTAAATGAGTCTGAACAAATGTTACAGCTCAGCTTTCGTTACTGGATGGTTTGTGACTATCAATGTGTATTTGTGTAATTGTGTATTCTGTGATGCTCTGTGTTCTTATAAAATGCCCATAAACACTGGACCAAAGGTTCAAAATAATGCAAACGGGGTTTATGAAAACAGAACAGTGCTTCCTGTGGCATTATGATGTACGTGATGGTTAAACACTGCGTTACCTTTGACTGGTTGACTTATGGGATTACATCTTGATGTCACACACACCTGGCCAAGCCTAAGAAGCAAAGCTTAGGACTTAGAACATAAGAGCAGAGGGTGTGACCTCTAAATGTTGCAACAAACAGTACAGGGTGTGTGGCAGAGAGCTGTAAGGCAGAAAATATGTATGTGAAGGGTGCCCCTGCAGTTATTTATTATTATTTCTTTGTATGTATGTTCTTTATGTATGAAGCACTGAGTTTCTATTTGTAGTCAAAACGTATGCCTGTGTACTGGGATTTCTGTGTGTTCATGTGTGTTTCTGAGAGGAAGAGAAGGATTAACAGGGAAGAACGTTGGAGGTTCAACAAGAGAGAAAAAAAGGGTGGGCGTCTCTCAAACTCTCAGCAGGCTAGTGCATTGCTCTGTGTTTTCTTTCAAACTGTTTATTTCTTTGCTATATTGACAACCTTGCCTTGACGATGTCAACTGCAGAGTGCAGTCAGTGTGATGACTAACACATTTCCGGATAAAAGTTATCACTATTTATTTCAATAGAATATTGGGACTCACATTTTAGTAGAAGAAGTAAATATTCTCCACCTACCAGCTTTACTACACTCAAAGCAAGGACGGCTGGGCCTTCCTCACAAGATATCACGTAGATTTTGCAGAATGTAGTTTTTACACTGCGGATTTACATATAATAAATAAAAAGCTTGTAATTACATGTATGAGTTAATTAGCTTTGACGTCTGTTTAGCAAATGCACACTAAATTATGCCTCCAGCACTCGCATAAATCTGAAGCCGTGACAACAAGGTCATTGGATGTTGGCTGAACATGTTTTTGAGTTTATCTCCACGTAGCAACCAAGCAGTAGTTGAGTGTAGTTCAAACCAAGGTTAAAACAGGATAATTGATTTCTTATTTTCATATAAGCGACGGCTTATATATTCATGTTTAAAGTGCCTCCTTGCACTTTGTGTATATACTCTTCTTAGATAAAGTGTATAATGTATAGGGTTTGACATGTTATGTCATCTATCAGACTTGTTTTTGCTATGCTAAAAGTTTCTATAAAGACTATAACTATATACGTATGCAATAATGTTAGTACAATGCTAATTTTCTTTTAATGGGCCTCTCGTCCCAATAGGTTGTGAATTTAGGGTTATTTATTTACATACAATGCATTCAAGTGATCTGTTTTTTAAAGAAACTCCTGAGCATCAAATTTCTGTCAAGGAAGAAAGTCCAATATTTCTCCCCTCTTTGCTGAGTGAATGTTGTTACTGATTATTTAAGGGTTATGAGCACATTAAGGCAGTTTTGTGCAAGCCATCCAGGCTCAAGGACCACCTTCCTCTAAAATGGAGTCTTCCTCAGTTATCAGCATACCCTGATTCATGTCAAAATCCTGTTATCTATTAATTCATCACATCACTTTTCCATCTATTGCATCTGTTGTTGGGCCTTGAGCTTAAAGGAATATGTTCTTAGACGACTGGCCTAGTGAAGCAGGTGTTTTCTATGAGCAGGTGAAATTTTACAATCTTTAGATAATAAAACATATATTTTCTATCTTTATTTTTGATTCCATGCACATATCGGTCCGAGAATGTATTCAACGTTGTCCTTGTGTCTGTTCCTTGTGATGCAGAACGTCTAAAGTGACTAAATGCAAGCAGGATTGAATGCACTCGTACTAAATAAACTATAACAGAGCACAAACCATATTTGACAGCCAAATGGACTGAAAGTGTGTTAATGTTTAAATACTTGTGTGTAAATATTAATGGGAGCAAATAAATGTTTATTGATGAGTTGCCGTTGTGTTTATTTCTCAGATGATGGCGGGTGGGATACAGCATATGAACATACAATAACTGCATGTTACAAGTGCTGTGTAGGTTGTCAAGAGAAGATAACGAGTTAGTGGGCTGTTTAGTACTTTAATGAATGTGGGCTAAAGAGTAGCTTCATATAAGTTACAATCGACAACATAGTCATCAATAATGTTTCTACAAAGTGATTTAAAATACAACAAAGACACCTTAAAAAGACATTTACACCAGACTGCACACAGAATCATGTTCATGTGTCCACTTAGAGTTAAAAAAGACATTGATTATTTACAATAACAATAAAAAAAGGAAATAAAACACTGTGAGATTTTGTTTGAAATAAATGGCATTTGTGATTCTTACCCAACCAGTTTTGTATTTTATACTTAATACAATAGTAGATATGGCAATACATTCATTAACCAAAATATTAGTTTCAAAGTAAAGATATTATAAGAGTTCTTGAAAGTCAGCAGGAAAAGCAAGCTCATGATTGTGGTTCACACTGGGCTCAGAGCTGTGAAAGTCCACAGAACACTTTTGCTCAACAGCCCTGACAGTTTTGTTCCTCTGATCAAAACCATTTGCTTCCAACACAGTCTTGTGGTTCTGTGATGAGTCTCAAAGCCTCCAGAGGGTCTGTTTCTGAACCTCAGTGTGATGAATGTTTCTCTGGAATCTCATCCAGGCTGTTGACTGTGTAATCTCCTGCCTTTCCATTCACCATGAGCTCGTCTTTGTGCAGGAATGTCTCCATCTCTAGCTCCCTCTGCTGGTTTGCGAAGTTAGTTTTGGTCTCGATCTGGGATGCCTGGCGTGGTCCACGCCATCTGTGCAAAAAAAGGAACAATGAGCATTTAATTCTACATTCAAAAAAGTATTAGTCAAAAGTAGTGTTCCTTTTTTCTTATTTTAAAGTCTTACTTGTCTCTGGTAGCGAAGGCAACAAAGACCATTACCAGTGCTGCAAAACCAACCATAAAAGCAAGGATCATGATCCAACCTGGAGATATGAGAGAGTAAGAGTTAATAAGATGGACTGTCTTAAGCCAGAGTTTAATAATGCAGAAATCTGGTTTATTTAATGCCGTTTTTTTCTGAACTCACCTGGCGTACTGTGTTCTTTGTTCTTGGGTGCCAGAACAATGTCTTGTTGTTCCACTTTGTGTGGTTTTTGAACTAAGAACAGATAAACAGAGGCTTAAAATCTTCCATAGGCAACCGATAAAGACATTATCATAGTGAGTGAAGCCTATGTCTAACTAAATAACTATTGCGACATGTATAGGATATTTACCATCGTTGAGTATTGCATTCATTACAGCTCTTAGTTTTTCACCAGTACTGGTTGACACTGTACTGAACTCCATTCCTGATCCTTCGTCTGATCCTACACTTCCGGCAAACGTTACTAGAGCCTTTGGTCGGATAAAAGCTGCTGTGGAGGTTGATGATGCAGTGCTAGTGTCTGTGTTGGAGCTAGACGTCGTACTGGTGGTTGTAGTAGAGTACTGGCCAAGCATTTCTCCATCTCCAGACCCTAAATCCGAACTCTGGGTGCTCAGGAAGTCAAAGGTGGAGACAGCGGGGTAAGTAGTTTGAGAGACTGAGATGTGGTCTGGGGTGACGCTTGACTGGGCTTTACTTGGCACTGATGAAGAGGTAAAGCTAGACTGATGGCTTTGGCTGGTGGATGGATCTGGACTGGAGTGGACAGTGTCCCTTGGCAACACTGTGGAGGTAGAGCTCTGAACGTGTGAAACACTCGGAGTTGTGGTTGCAAACTGGAGGAACGTGGATGTCTTGTCGTTGGTGTCCCCCGCAGCACTGCCTTCAATCATGCCCCTCTTTTTGGAGTCAGAGGACGGCTGCTGGGTGGATGCCTTAACGGTTGTGTTTCTTTTGGGTGATTCAGTTGTGAGCGACATGAGGAAATAGGGTTCTACGAGATAGCCTTCTGTCATGGCCTCTTTGAAAACTTCATCCTCATCCTTGGTGGGGCTCTGAGTTACAGCTAGGACAAGGAGAGACAAATCCACAGGTCACTTTGAGTGTTTACGTACCAAGTCTGGCATGAGCCTTTTTGATGTATTACAAAATCATCACACAGAGCTTAAGTGCTTCACTTCAATTTCTTGTATAAACTTGTGTTGGGTTCGTCTTGGATGAGGTGTGTTAAGGGACAGTAATAATTAACTTGGGTGACTAATGGTTTATGAGTGGGTTCACAAAGGAGAGGCAACCTCATCAAAGCATCAGTTTCACAAGAGCATACAACAATTTTGACACACCCGGTCCAACAAAGTAACCCATGACTGTTATTTTGCCCTGTTTAAGTTGGAAGGAAGCCATTATCAGGATTTTGTGCCATTAAGAAAGCAGAAGCAACAGGACAAATTAGGCAATGTACTGTATAATTAAAGAAAATATTCATTTTGTTATATTTCATAGCATACCATAACATTTAATGCTATTTTATAGTTCTACTCCACTAAATTTCAGTAGGAACAACACAATACAGAATAATACAATACAGATTAAACCTGTGGTTTCCAACTGTCTATGAGTTTACAAAACTCCTAAGATGGGTTCAATTAAATTAGGGGCCCAAAGAGGAAAAATGATTCAATATTTTATTTAAAAAAAGTAAAGAGTGTGGCCGGGTTGGATCAGTGGTAGAGCAGGCGCACATATACTGAGAGCTTTATGCCTTGACGCAGAGGTCCAGGGTTCGAATCTGACTTGTGATGATTTCCTGCATGTCTTCCCCTTTCTCACCTAGCTGTCCTGTCAAAAATTAAAGGCGGAAAAGCCCAAAAAATAATCTTGAAAAAGTAAAGAATAGTAAAACAATTTACCGTATAGGCAAATTTGTGTGGGATAACTTTTTTTTCTTATCTATGACCCATTATTAATCACTTCATGACCTCAGATTTATGTTATGACCTTTTGGAGGGGGGACTCCCCCTAGGTTGGAGACCACTAAGCTAAGGTATAAAGTTGTTATCATCTCGAGCAGCTACAGCAGTAAAATGCTACTTATACATTGATACAACAGTATTAACAATCTAATAATATAACGTATTTTTCTACAGAATAAGTACTTTAACGTTTGCTAATTTAAATACATTTACTGAAAATACTTCTTTACAATTACTGAAGCATTCATTCATTATTTAGCTTAGCACTTTAAACACTTGACTTGGACATCTCCACTCTCCATTTCTGCACAGTCATGTTCAGCTCTGGTGTTCCCTATGAAGTTACCCATTTGCCCAAACTTGTGTAACAGCTATTTTCTCCCTTACTCCAGACTTAGACATTAATGCACCTCCTGGAACAGCTCAGAACATTTTACAAAGATCTCTGTGTGTAATCTGGAGGTGCCAGTGAAACCCGTGCACAGACGATGAAATACTACTCTGGAATTCAGAAAGAGTTAGACCTGAAACACAAAGAGCATCTTGGCGGGGGGGGGGGGGGGGGGCTGACTCATGTGGTAAGAAAAAAGACACCATGGGAATAAGTGAAATTTCAGAAGTCTGTATAATATAGAATACTTTTTGTGTTTGTCAGACTGCAAAACCCATGACTATGGCCTCCAAAGATCTTAAGTGGAAGAATGTAATTTTGCCAAATAATTTTATTGACCACATGTCACAGCTGAGGATATGTGCAAAAACAAATCTACCTGGATTTGCATTGGAATTTTACAGTTTAATCCTAAATGACAAAATCACATGGCTAATAAAATCACACTCAGCTAAAATAGAAAGTGTTGGTGTTTAGGAAAGACACACTGCGAAAAAAAACTAACAAACAGATGAAATAAGAACACTTTCACTTACTGTTAACAGGTGTTGAGTGGACAACAGCGAGAAGTCCAAGAATAACCCCAAAAAGAAGATTCCTCATCATTATACCAGAAACTTGTGAAGGAGCCATTGACTGAAGTTGACTGTTAGCGAGTCGGAACTATTTGGAACACAGAACTGATGAAGCATTTTATACACAGCAGCAGGTAGGTGTTTCATCAGGACAACAATGGCTGGCGACACAGACACTCACAGGAGGGCTGGCGCACGTGTGCACACACCCTCTTCCCCACTACGGTGTACATTTTAGGACTTCCTCAGCCCACACACTTTCTCACACCTTTTTCTCCCTCTTCCTCAAACACAGCAGACACACACTCATTAAAATGAATAAGGAAGTTAATTGGTTTTCAGATACTTGTTGCTGGAAGATGGCAAACAACAGAAAAGATAACATCAGTTATTTAGGACAGCATTTCTCAATCACATCAACTGTGAGGACAGCTGTCCATCACGCACCAGGGTGTGTTTAACCAACGACAAACCCTGGTTCACAGTCAAACTCAGACAGCTCAGAATGCTGAAGGAAAAGGTGTTAGGAGTGGGCACAGGAATGGGTTTGAAGAGTCAAAGTGCAGCTCATGCCATGTACCAGCCAGCTTCAAGTCCTCCACCATCATCCCTGTTCCCCAAAAAACAAAACAGATCACATACCGAATAGTCTATATCGGCGACGTTTCATTTCCAGGATTGTTCAAAAGGAAATGTCCGTCACCTTCCCCTTTCTTTGTGTTGGCATTCTAAACTCCGGTCGATTTATGAAGACTATGGTTAACTGCTCCTCAGATCTCTGCAGGGTAAATCCAGACAGCTAGCTAGACTATCTGTCCAATCTGAGTTTTCTGTTGCACGACTAAAACAACTTTTGAACACGTTTCACCAAAACAAGTTCCTTACCGAGGCTATTTTGCAGAGGCACCGCCATTGTGTCCTTTGCTTAGCACTGCCCAGGATAATTGTAATTGGTTTAAAGTAGTGTTGTCAGTTAAACGCGTTATTAACGGCGTTAACGCAAACCCATTTTAACGCCGTCAATTTTTTTATCGCAAGATTAACGTTCTTTTTGGCATAGCAAACTTTGTAGTTTTTTGCACATGCTGTTGCAACAACTAGTAACGTTAGAAAAACTACAACACCACACCGGATCTAGCAAGACCGGAAACAAAACAACAGGCACGCCGCACACAATTGTTTGGGCTTGCGAGCCAGCCAAGTAGGTAGGCTAATGTTACGTTTTGAGTGGATGGCAAGTGCAAGACGCCGAAATGGATGCCAATAAGATTCTGAATGGAAAGTTTACTTTCAAAAAGTTGCCAAATGGTTCCATCCATTGACAAGACCAAAGTGATCTGTGTGTTTTGTCGTTGTGAACTGAGCTATTATCGCAGCACGTCCAGTCTGAAATACCACTTGATGGCCAAGCACCCTCGTCAAAGCCAGGCGACAAAAGCACAAAGCGAGCCGATCCACTTTTCCATGTTGATAAGAGCATTAAAATGAGAAAAAATAATTGGACAAAAAGAAATCTAGGGACATTTAGAATAGATAAAAATGTGCGATTAATTGTGATTAATCGTGATTAAATATTTTAATCGTTTGACAGCACTAGTTTAAGAAATGCCAATAAACCAGAGCACATTTTTCTCCCATCCCGAAATGCTGTGTTGACTAGCCAGACCTTCCTCCATGGTGCTGTAGAGGAAGGTCTGGCATTGCGAGACTACATAGTGAATGACGGACCCGTCGCTCTGACCTCTGTGGTTATGAAGTCTGTTGAGCGCCTTGTTGTGTAAATGTGTCAACAATGTGGTTGAATGATCACATTGACCCCTCCAAATTAAGTTAAAATAAAATGACAACAAACACCGTGGATGAGGCTAAACCTTATGTTTACTACACTTTAATGTTAATAGAGACCATAAAACAATACATGGCAGACAGAAACATCACTACAACAACAACAACAACAACAACAACAACAACAACAACAACAACAACAACTAAGAAGCACAAGAAAATCTAAATGTCTTCTACTTGTCTTCTACCATTCAACTTTCAACTTCAATTTTCAACTTTACTATCCCGAAGAAAATTTGATCTGCACAGGCATCAAAGCACATCAAGGACCATGACAAACATAAAATATTAACAGCACAACAACAACAACAACAACAACAACAACAACAACAACATTCCACACCACAATGAAAAACAAGGTACAGCTGCCACACTGAACCAGAAGCTAAAAAAACAAGCTACTAAACATTAGAAAAAGCACAGTAAATGCATACATGTTAAATGCTGCAGAGACAAGTAAAAATTTAATGGAATAATTAAATAAATGATCAACCCAAGCTTATCCAGCTATCTAACACAGATACGCATAAAAACAGCAGTTAATTAAGTAAATTAAGCTTTGTAATTGCCACAGGGATAAAAGAAGCCCTGGCATGCCTTGTTCCTGTTCTAGGCATTTTAAAACGGCAACCAGAGGGCCAGAGACCAAACTCCTTAAAAAGTGGGTGGTTAGGGCAGTTGAGAATTTGTTGAGCCTTGCAGGAGACACGCTTACAATATTTATTTATTACAACATTCCTCAGATACATGTTGTACGTGACCAGACTCAAACCCAAACAAACTGTGGACCTAAGAAAAATGGAAGGAAATAAGGTTGGATGTAAACTTTAAGTATTAAAATAAAAGTATGGTTGTAATATCTGACTGGTTAAAGTCTCATACACCCAGTAGAATATTTATCCATACATGCAGGTGTACTTGACCAGTAACATGATGCAAATAAAAAAAAGTCAAAAGGGGATGAGCAAAATTTCAATATGCTTTGATTTTCATTTTCTATTTCATATAACAAAAAAATCTTACATCACTAGAAAAAAGAAATGAAAAAAGGCCTGTTTATTTTTTCATATTCTTAGACCTAATGTTGTAATTTCCAAGGCAACAGCGCCGGTGTACCAGTGTTGTTTTCAGCCCAGGTTAAAATGGCTTTGGAACCCTACTCTTATGATGCTTGAGGGGCCTTTTAAAGAGCCCCTATTATGCATTTTTGGATTTTTCCCGTCTTTTTCACATTTCACTCCAAATGGAGCTTTTCTCTCCCACAGACAGCACTTTCCCAACTGCCTGAAAATGGCTCGCCCACTTTCCTGTTTGAAATTCCTCAATTAATGATGTCATTGATTGAGAACGCCAGCCCGGTTTTCATATTTGCTGCCCATAGGTGCTGCCTGAGCAAGCACAGCCCGCCCAGTGGCTTGTTTGAATTTGGTTGACCAATCACAACAGAGTGGGCCATCTGACCAATCAGAGCAGACTGGGCTTTTCAGGAAGGCGGGCCAAGAGCTCAGACAGAATAGGCTCGTTCGAGATGAACTGCGCCTCACCTGTAAAGTGGACGAGAGCAGGTGGCAGCAGCAGGGGGCGGTGACAAAAAACAGCGGTCAAGTCGGACAGTTTACTACCGTATCAAGCAGCCTTCAGTCTGAACAGGAAGTCACAAAAACACTCACATCCTGCCATTCTTGATCTCGTGAGGTTATCGTTGCCCACGTGTCCATGCCGTGGACACAAATCTAACCGGCATGCTTTGGGTGGTGATCGCCGGTGATCGATTCTGCGCAGGCCCGGCTCATCACGAACGAGCCTGTTTCAGACAGAGGAACTGCAGAAATGGCCAGTATGTGAAACATAATGTTTTTTGAACATCAAAGCATGTAAACCTATTCTAGTAGACCCCAAGAGGACAAATATAATGCTGAAAATGAGTATAATAGGGGCTCTTGAATTTATAATGTCACATTTATTAATTTCCCTATGCGTGGATACCAGCTCAGTAGACAGACTTTCAGTTCATGGCTGTAACGTAGCAGCGCTGAGTTCCGATCCCAGCAAACTTTCTTTTGCTGCCAATCTGCTGATTTTGCTCGGGATCAGATCATGGGGATCAGACTTCCGGTGCTGAGTCTAATGTTGCTGCCGTTTTCTTCAAGTAGCAGCTGGCTAGCAGCTAGCCACCAGCCCGTTGTGACCATAGGTTGTGACCCAGGACCCCTTTGCTGGCTCTGGTCCACCTGTGGAGCTAGTGTGACCTGCACTAGCTAGTTAGCCTGGGAATCGGACGAATGACAAAAGATGCCGTTGCCTTGGAAATGACAACATCCAGTCTCAGAATCCAGTCCTTTCTTTTCTTCTTCTTTGTTTTCTAGTGATTTTATTTTTTGTTATCTGAAATAGAAAATGAAAATCAAAGCATATTCTAAATTTCTCTCATCTCCTTTTGACCATGAAAAGGAAAAAACACCCTGTATTTAAATTAAAAAAAAATTGTTTTTTAATAACCCTTCACAAATGAAAATCGATTGACCAAAAGATACAAGGACCCTTCAACCATAGAAATAAATGTAATGATACAAGAATCTTCATTTTTGGTCTTGTTTCAAAATTTTCCCACGCACGTTTAGACTTCACCAAAGATTTCGCCACACACTCAGCTCAGTATGATCTCCCCACAGGCAGTGTGTAATGTATACAGTGACTGCTGTGAATGGATGCGTCACTGCAGACCTTTGAATTCGGGCCATCTGGCTTGTTCATGAATTTGAGACAGTTGTCATGAATTGATCAGAGTGCGTGTGGGTGAGCACTTGCCCAGTCTTGCAATCCACACCCAGAAAAGGCTCATTTCAAGTGATGATGCATGACAGGAATAACCTGAAGGCTAAAGTGCAAATCGTGCATTCACAAGTGTACAATAGTCAACTTCCCCTGGCTGGGCACTGCTAATGATTGAGTATTGAAATTATTCTCACGGTGTGGTTGTCTAGTAAGTGGGGAGGTAACAGAAGGTCAACACATTATATTATGGAAGAAGTTAAATCCTATGAGGCAAAATGTGGCGAGGGCAATTTAATTTTTAATCAAAACGCTTTGTCAAAAGCTTTTAATATAGATCCAAAAAATCAAACCTTTAAATTATTATCCCTTAAACAATATTATTGCCCATTGAATACTTGAGTTATAACAAAATATGCATTTTTTGATGGAAATTCTAGACAGGATTTTGGGGCAGTATAATAACGTCAGTGATTTTGGGAAAAGGCTGGGATTTAACTTTAAAGGCTAACTGGCTATTTATTTCATCATCCTGCAAACTTCATTGGCATATCCACTAACATTAGGGTGAATCAATAATGACTGAATTCTCATTTTTAATGTTTTCCTTTACGTTTAGAGATATTTTCACTCAGTGCAGTATTTCACTTTGGTTATACTTTTTTTTTTTTTCAAAAGCAAGTCTTGATATGAAGCCGACAATATGTGGGCCCTAGTGTAAGAGTTTTTCTTCAGAATTACAAGTGCATTTGAATCTTGAGAAGTGAAGCAGAATTTCAAAAACATGTTCTGAACACAAGCACTTCTGGCCAAATGCCTCACACCAGAGGGAAATTCACGGAGATCAATATTACTGTTCTTATTTTTTCAGCATTATCAGATTTTCAAACTCTAAAACATGATACGGGATTAGAGTTTAGATTCTTGGCCCAAGCCCGAGCCCGACCCGAGCCCGACCGGACCTCGGGTCGGGCTCGGGCCGTTATTTTCCGCCACATCCTCGGGCCGGGCCGGGCCCGGGCCGGACCGCGCCTGGGCCGGACCCTTGATCAAGCAATTTTTTATTTATTTTTTTATCCATTACCTTATTATCCTATTTGGGTGGGGAGATAGCTATGCCATAATCAGAAATATAATAAATATATATATAGGCTATATAAAAGTAACAAATGTGTACAAAAGTTAGGCTGCAGTTACAAAATGCAGCACGTGTCATGTGCGGAGTCTCCTCCTCTCGCACGCATCACACCACGAGCTTGAAGATGTAAAGAAAAAAAGAAAAACAGGAGAATTAACTTTGAGCAAGTGTGGAGGAAAGTCGGAGGTATAGAAGCAGTTTAAAAAAGTCCTGGGCAGTGACAACAATATGTTGTTCATCATTGTTTCTTTTTTTTTTTTTTACGTTTCTTCATTCGGATCCACTTGCGATCCGTTCCATTCTAAACAAACAGCGCAGTTTACATGCTTCGTCCTTGTTGTATTATTCTAAACAGATTTCTCCAGTTCAAACAACTCTGAATTGTAGTTGAGAACGTCAGTTATAACGGCCCACGTATTAAAAAATTGTCGGGTTTAAATCGGGCTCGGGCTCATAATTACAGTTAATGTGTCAGGCCGGGCCGGGCTCAGACACAACGTGCTCGGGCTCTGGCAGGTTCGGGCTTGATTTTTTGGGCCGATCTAAGCTCTATACGGGATTCTCTCTGTTTTCATGTACAATTGAATGTATGAATGGATAAACATTAACAAGTAGTAAGTGCAAGTTCATAGCTTTAAATAAGCAAAACTACAAAGAGCCATATGAAAGTGCAGCTTTAAGAATATATATACTTTATATATATATTAGCACCGAACTCAGAGTTCGGGTTCGGGTTCGGCTGAACTTTGGGCTTTTTGAACCGAACGCTACCAAAGAGAAGTAACAAGAGGCAAAACTCGAGAAAAAGAGGCTAACGTTGTGTTGAGTTTCTGCTCTTGTCAAAGAGTATAGAAGTAACGAGGCAAAACTCCATTGCAACAAACTTGGACTGAACGCAACCCAACGTTCCATTGAGTTTAACCTCTTGTTAGTTCTATACTCTTTGAGCGCTACGCTGGTCGACGTAATGACGCCACCGTTGATTACAGGAAGATGTTTACGTTGGTGGGCTGTTCAATGCAGAAAGCTGTGAGAAAGTGAAAATGGAAAAAGTGTTGTTTGGCAGTACTTTCGGTCAAAAGAAGGCGATTCAAGTCGAGCTACGTGTTCAATTTGCAATGCCGATTTGTCTCGTGGTGGCAAGGACCCTAAATAATACACAACATCGCCGCTGTTAAGACATTTGCGTATGAAACATCCGAAAGAATACGAGTTGTGCATGAAGGAATCTACAGACAGCAGCCAAAATGCAGCAACTTCAGGTATGGCAAAAGAAGGACAGTCACAGCTAAAAACTGTTAAGCAGACGACCATTACCAGCTTTGCTAGCCCTACACCGAACCAACAGTGAACAGTTCGACATATCTGATGTTCGAACGTTTAACAGAACAAAAATGTGATGCGTGCAACAAATTCATGCACAGGGGTGGACTCTGATGGAGGATGTTCTCAAGGTGCTCAGACCCTTCGAGGAGTTGACTAGCGAAATAAGCGCAGAAAATGCATGTATATCCACTGTCCTGCCAGCTGTGATGATGTTGAAGCGCTATATCCACAACGAAACAGACGGCTGTGGAATTAAGCAGATGAAAACCTGCTTGATGAAATCTCTGCAGGATAGGTTTCAGGAAAGCGAGCAGAATAGCCACTTTGTTGTGGCAACAAGTCTGGATCCCAGATACAAGACAAACTTTTGGATGAGTGACACAGAAAAGTGCCGATCAAAGTTGCTTGTGCAGGAGGCTATATCCTGTGTATCTAAATCGGATCAAGACGCATCTGCTAGGCCTACTTTCTTAAATTGAATGAAGGAAAAACTGAGGTGATCATTTTTGGAGCAAAAGAGGAACGATTAAGAACTAGCACCCAGCTTCAAACAATAATGTTAAAAACAACAGACAAAGAAAGAAGTCTTGGTGTACTTATGGACACTGACCTGAATTTTAGCAGCAAATTCTTCTGCTGGTTTATAAGTCGCTAAATGGTCTAGGACCAAATTACCTTTCGGATCTACTTGTTAACTATGAACCGCAGAGGCCTCTAACTCATCAGGGGCAGGTTTGCTTGTCATCCCCAGAATCAGAACAAAAAAGGGGGAAGTTGCGTTCAGTTTCTATGCACCACGTATCTGGAACAAACTTCCTGTAAACTGTAGATCAGCACCTACGCTCAGCTCTTTTAAATCAAGGCTGAAGACCTTTCTTTTCGATACTGCTTTTGTTTATTTCTTTGCACTGCACTGTATTGGGAATTTTTTTTTTTTTTATTCCTATATTGAATCTGTTTTTGATTAACTGTTTTTAATTTTGAATGAGTTGCTTTTAATTTTGTATTAATTATTTTTAATTTTGTATTAACTTGTATTAACTTCTAACTGTGTTTTAATGTTTTATGTAAAGCACATTGAATTGCACCGCTGCTGAAATGTGCTATACAAATAAAATTGCCTTGCCTTGCCTTGCCTTGCCTTACTACTACAGCAACTGAACAGCCTGAGGAACAAGGCCCGGAGGTTTGCACTAAAGGACACTGTTCCGGAGGAATCTGTACCGGCTGGGGCGATCTGTACCGCAGCAATACTGAGGCAGTCACATCGGGTGCTGATGTGGAGATAAGCGCATTTTTCAGTGAGTCTCTGATTCCTCTTAGAGAGGATCCTCTTCAGTGGTGGAAGACAAACCAGCAGCGATCCAGCAGAAAGATCTACCTCTGTGCGCCACCAACCTCTGTGCCCAGTGAAAGACTTTCCAGTACTGCTGGGGACATTTGTTCCCACACTCGCAACCGGCTGTCACCTGTTAATGCCGAGCGTCTTGTTTTCCTGAAAGGAAACTCTCATTTCATGTGAAAGGTTTGATGTTATAAAGTCACCAAATATATTATGATAAAAGAAAAAAAGCACTTTTCTTTGCATTGTTGCACTTTAATTGAAAGGTTTTGGTTTGTACTTGGGGGTAGCCTACTTTATGGGATTATAAATCTAAAAGGCTAATATTTTGAGATCTTGAGATAGGGTAAACATTGACCTTGTCAAAAATAGTTTTTCCCACTTGTGTGCCTGGCATAATGTTTCCTATTCTTTTTTTTTTTACAGTTAAAATAAAATGAAAAATGCACTGCTGTGGACGTTGTTTACTTCATTAATGTGTTTACTGTATTAATGGACTGAGGATGGGAGTAGGATTTGGTTCGGTTCGGGGTTCGGCAGAATCTTAATCAGTTGGTTCGGTATTCGGCAGAACCCCAAAAATCTGGGTTCAGTGCATCCCTAATATATATATATATATATATATATATATATATGTAGTTTAGATGTGAGATGACTAGAGCCTGAACCAGAACCTGCGCCGTCTTCTGTGTTAGAAGGGGATGTATCCTTCTGATGTTATGCAGCATTTATCTACATGATCCGGTAGTTGCAGCAATGTTGGCAGTGAAGGAGAGTTGTTCGTCAAATGTCACACCCAGGTTTCTAGCAGTTTTGAGTGGGTAAGGTTCTGAGATAGATCCTCTTCAAGTAACCCGGTTGGTTCGGTCTGCCAGGTAAAATGTGAGCAAAGAGAGCGCAGAGCCTGAGACACCCAGATCCTGGAGTGTCGAAATGAGGATCTGGTGGTTCACTGTGTCAAAGGCAGCAGAAAGGTCCAGAAGGATGACAACGGAAGAGAGAGAGGTTGCTCTAGCGATGTGAAGCTGCTCAGTGACAGCAAGGAGGGCAGTTTTTGTTGAGTGGCCAGCCTTGAAGCCAGACTGGTGGGGATCAAGAAGGTTGTTCTAATGGAGATAAATAGAGAGTTGATTATAAATGGCACGCTCAAGAGTTTTTGATAAAAATGGAAGAAGGGAGACTGGTCTGACTTGTAATTCAAGTCAAGTCAAAAGACTCCCTCCCTATTTCTCTCCACCTCGCTGTTATCTCATGTTTCTTGCAGACACAATTTTTCCCGTCTCCAAAGTCCCAAGGCAACCAAGCCATGTGACCTGTGCACTGCAGCTTTCACATCCATTACCACCATGAATAATCAAGAGAAGCTAGTCAGCCCTTATCACTGCTATTCTACCATGGACAAATATCCACTTCAGTTTGCAAATTTCTGCATAAGATTCAGAAAAACACATAAAAGCGGTGCTCATTGCTGCCTCAAAACAGTATTGTATATTGCTTGATGACAATCCAATTTTGACCATATCAGTGAAATGTGAAAATGATTTAAACAGGGAGGACAGTAAAATATTTCTATTTACAAGGAAATATTACATTCCCTGGAAGTTTGGAAAGTGTATGCACCATGTAATCTGAAATAAAACCATGAAATGCATATTTTTATTTCCAGTCACTACAGTGATTAGTCTTTATTTACAAAGTGTCACAACCCGGCTCTTAGACTGGGGTCGTCACAAAAGTCCTCTCCGATACAAAAAAGGCATACTTTAATTGTAACATGAGTGTGCATGTTTTATATCAGTCGCACAAATGGAGAGGCTTACCACACTAAAACTAATATGCTTCTTCTCTCCCCTTTCACCTTTCTTAAGGAACCAAAATCAATGTTTTTTCCTGAAATCAGTTCCTAGGTTAGCGGCAAGTGAATAACTGTACAGTGAATTAATAATTAGGGCACTTATTAAGTCCCATGTTAAAGGTATAATATGCAATGATTTCCTCAAAAACAATGTATAGACTCATACAAATGTAATCAATCTAAATCAGCACTTATGACCCACTAGAGGTGTGTGTTGGTGTCTGTATCTGCAGAGATCATGCCCTCTGCCTGTATTTTCTCTTTTCTTCTCATTTTGGAGAGTCAGGATCATGGTCAGGAGTCGGTACGCTTCTGGGCGTCAACAAAGAGGTAAAGAAAAATGTCTTATTTCTCTGAAGGTACCTTTTCCATGAACTTCTCACATGACACTTAATATAACCATTTGAGCCTGTCAGTGGCAAAAACAAGCTCTTTTAATGGACATACATTGATGGTTCGTAATTGCCCCGTAGGATTACATTGCAGGCGGTTTCGTGGTTGCAGCTGGGCTCTCGCTCAATACTGGACATGTCCCCATTAGTCACATAGACCATAAAACGTGAGAAAATAATGCAAAACAATTGTCTGGTTTTAAGCCCAAGTGTTTTGTACATATATACGATGTTTGTACATAATTTCTCTCTGTTGATAAGGAGTTTTACAAAGGTGCAATATCTTTATCTTAATATCACGTTTACGGTAGATTACTGTGATTCTGAGTCTGAGTTTCTTTTCCTGGTTGATTAAGTTGGAATTATTTTTGCTGGTTGAAAAGAATGCAAAATGCAGCTGCCAGACTCCCAATCAGATAATTTAGATATACTGTATTGCTTTGAAATATCATAGTCATTGTTACCATTCTGAAATGCATGATTATTAGTTTGTTTGAATTAATTCTTTTCTAATAGTCTTTAAAGCCTATCTGCTTATATGCCTGCTGTTATTTTTGAAAGTCTCTTTTGTTGCATTTAATCTACTCTCAATTATAATTAATGCCTGCAACACATTTCATGGCATTCTATCCAAAAGTTGTCAGGTATGAACATAAATGTCAACCCAATGATGGCTCCAGATAAAAAGTAAGTAAGTAATAGTTGTTTAGTAAAGAGCTCTACAATTCAAGTAAATTTCAGAAAGCATTAAAATCAGCTAAATCTACACACAGAGCAGTTCATAAGGGATCAAAAATATAGTAGTAGGCCTACTGAAGATTGTGGGTCTGTTTCAACTCGTTTTATACAAGCCTGTGTTTGTGCCACTAGTGCAGTTGATGAATGTAATGACGCTTGATTCTTACTCTGACGAGCACTTTCACCAACATCTGAAAAACGATTGACCAAAAATGGGAACCTCCACATGATACTTACAGTTACCCTTGGGCCTTTCCGATAGGACTTGGACTTTTTTCAACAGGAAACAAAGCCAAGCTGTGAGAAGGAGTGGCGTATGGAGCTATTGTGAACCAAACAACAGATTGGCCTACATACAGTACATAGGCCTGCACACACACGCACACACACACACACACACACACACATACACACACACACACACACACACACACACACACACACACACACACACACACACACACACACACACACACACACACACACACACAAACACACACACACGCAGTCTCAAACCCATCTGTGAGCACTTGTTAGCTCCGATATTTGTAGGCCTACATTTAGGCTGTTTTGGGTGGCCATAAGCAAACGGCATGTTACTTTAATTTTGATAAAACTCCCGCACACTATCTTACTTGCAAAAAATATATATATATAATATATATATTATATATTAATTAATAATATATTAATAATATATAAGTTTTAATAATAGGCAATCTTCAGGCAAAAAGCACCATTCAATAAAAATGTGACTGTGAACAGAAATAATACAGCACATTGTAGTTTCTGTATTTATTACCAACAATTAGTATGCAGTTAAAATGGGGAAAATGTGAAAAATTGCGTTGCAGGTTTAAGGTGTGTGCCCCTGAATTTTCTGCCTGTGCCCCTAAAATTGCTCCTAGTAAAAAAGTTAGTCTGGAGCCCCTGGTAAATAGGCTACATACATACATACATGCTGATATATGTTCAGACTAAATGAACACTTTAACATTCATGACTTACTGTACTTTGAATAAAATCTCATATGTGGTGTTGGCATTTATGGGTTGCATTTCATATGCAGTAGCCTACACATGTTCATATAACAGCTGTTAGGCTATCTAGGCTATTCGATTTCGGTATGGTCTCAACTTCTATAGATTTAGAGAACGAAGAGGAACATCATTAGAGGCAAAGATTAGCCTCCTACTTGTATGTTGATAAGAAATCATGGTAAATATTTACTCCAACATTCTGTACCCTACCATACACTCTTGCACAACTTGTTCCTTGGCTGTCTAAGCCCTCTGGCATGTCATCAACTTGAAATCCAAGCATTGCTCTTTTCATCACAATATAACAGTAGATCAGAATCATAATCTGTCAGAGGGAGCAGAGCTGCAGTGTATGATGTTACACTTGACTGCACAACATGGAGATGAGTTATATACACATGGAGATGAGTTATACACATACAGGAGACGGAGGGGAAGAGACCAGGATGTAGATCGCTGGTAACAAATCAACATTTTGTCATTTACATGGCATCTCCACTTTCAGTGTTAAAAAAAACAATCTAGTATAAAATAGTAGGCTATATGATGTCACCGTGTTCCTAACCTCAACTGTAATATGTAGCCTACAGTAGATGTGGTTCACAACCTTAAAGACACTACTGGTTCTTGTGGGATCCAAGTCTTATCAGCTCATACAACAGCTGATCATACAAGACATACAGCACTACAGCATCTGTGCTCTGTAGGCCATGTAGGCTCAGTAGTATACCATAACACTAAATGTGATTTATTTAATTAAGGAACAATAATTTCTTAACTGTGTTCGTGCTTCGGGCGTCATCAATAAAACAATATAAGCCTCGAACTTGATACGCGCTTCACAGAAGACTTCCTCAACAAGCCTCAGCACAGTACGTAACTACAAATCCCATCCGGCAATGTATCCTGTTTGGATGTCGCATATTGATGACGTAGTGTTAGCAGCTATTGGGTTAGATATCGTTAGCTGTTTTGGCATCGTATATTTTAACCACAGACTGACTTCACAGCATAAGTAAGGTAAGAAGTTGTGTTTTTTATGCATATTTTGCTGGTCGTAAGAGTAGTCAAACTACCGTTGCCACGGCGCAACACAATGAGTTTGCAAGCTTAACTAACCTATTTTCAAAGTTAGTCAAACTGCTGCAGGTTATCTAACGTTACAGCTGTTATATCGTTTAGCTAGATGAGGCAACATTAGCGCAAGCTGCACAGACCTTAACCTGGATTTGTAGCATATTTACTTAGGTAACGACTCAACCTTTTCATGCTCCATAACTGAGACAACAGTAACGTTACTGCACGCTGTCTGACTCCTCTTTTGGTAAAATACATTTGCGTAATTCAGTCTTTAGTGACACCTGTGGCTTGTCATCCAACTATTCGTGCTGACATGTAACTGTTAGGCCTACAGGATTTCCAGACAACAGTTTTATAACTGGAAACGGTCTTCAGTTGTACTAAACAGTACGTGGGAAAGCAACCTTAAAGTGTATCTTATCATTATTATTGTTCTATGGCTGCAGCAACTATAGAGACGTGAGTCACAAACTGTAACTTCAGTAAGTTAACTTGGCTAACTAAACATCTGGCCATATGTTGTAGTCAAATGACATACATAATGACTGCTACACAGGTTATATTTCAGTAGGGTCCATTTGTTTTAAGGTACCCTGCCAGTAAGTCTTGTTAAAAGTCTGTAATTTAAACTGTTTTGGTTCAACCTAAAACAATGCTCATTGTGAATTAATTTGCCACTTGTACCATGTGGCAACAAAAAACATCAAGTTAAATGGCAAATTAGCAGCAAGTTGCCCATTTGTTGAGTAAAATGTACTAATGTATGTAAATCTTGCATCTAATTGCAGAGCAAAGTGTGCCTGCTCTGCGCTGTGACAGGAGCGACACTGACACAGACACACACAGACACAGACAGCCAGGTCGCCTCTTTGATGAAACCGCAGCGGTGCATACTGGAGAGAAACTAAAACTAAAGTATCGATCTCATTACACTGGTATTGATCAATATCAATACCAACGTTGGTATCGATACTAACGATATTTGGATCGATCCGCCCACCACTAGCGCTTACACACAGTACGCTTATACCGGCCAAGCCTCCCGCTAGCTAGCTACCGTCATGGCCAATGTAGAGAAGCCAGAGCTTGAAGACCCTCTGTTGTCATTAAGGTCTCCTGTAAAAAAAAAACGACTGTGGTGCAAATGCAGCTCCCCTCGGCATTTAAACAGACTTTTGCTTGTAACTCAGATCGGGCCAAAGCATTAACAAATGCTATTGGTGTTTTTATAGCAGCGGATCTACGACCATATTCAGTTGTTGAAAACACAGGTTTTAAACACACGGTGAAGGTGTTTGTACTATTTATTGAGTAAAATGTACTATCTTGCATCTAGGCTCATCAACTAAAAACAATATCAGTGTGTGTATGTGTAACACAAGGTTCTATTCCAAACCAGCACCAAGACTACAGCAAATCATTTTACTGATAAAACAAACAACTAGAAACTGTGACACTAAATTACATATAATGATTTCTTGTAGTTTTTTGTTGTGCGATGAGCAATACTGTGTCATACTCATACGACACAGTATTGCTCATCCAAGTACGTGTGCTGACATGTAGCCTACATTTACAGAGCATTTACAGCAGAGTTTGTAGCAGGAAATGGTCTTCATTTGTGTAAAACTTCCCCAATAAATCATAACCAAAAGGTCTGTATATTATTTATTATATACATTATATATTTGTGGTGAAATGAAAAGTTTGCTCAACAGAAGTGTATGAGTGAGTGAGCCAGTCATTACTAAAAAGTTTATCTTATCATATAATTGTTTTATTTGATTTTTAGGGGCAACTGCAACCAACTATTATTTACATTATCAATTAATCAGCTTTTTTTCTAAATTAGTAGTTTGGTATATCAAATGTCAGAAAATAGCGAAACATGCCAGTCACTATTTCCTAAAGCCCAGGGTGACTTCTTCAAATTGCTTGTTTTGTCTGATCAACAGTCTAAAAGCTTAAGCTTTTCAAAACAGCAGATGAATCAGAATTACAATCAGCTTTAATGGCCAAGTAAGTGTTAACACATAGGACTTTGACTCTGCCTGTTGCTCTCAAAGTACAATACACAGAATAGAAATACAGCTAAAAACAAGGACTTCAAAGCTGAATGAGGTAAACATAAACATTTGACTACTACGTACAGATAAGTTTATAAAAAAAGTATACTGTACACACTAGGAGTGAATTGGTACATGTACTTTCGGAACGGTACAGGATATTTGGAACAGTACACAGAATGCAATCTTTAACAGAAATGATTAGGCTTGTTTTGCATGTGGAACATACTTCAATTCCGAGTTCCCATCATATTAAGTTGCGGACCAAAAGTTTGTTTAGTCTCCACCCTGCACTTTGAGTGCTTACTAGTGGTGTGTGATACTTTAAAATTTGGTATTGTTCCGATACCAAGTAAATACAGGGCCAGTATCGCCGATACCGATACGAACGATACCTGTACATTTTAATAATTAAGGTGGATGCATCATCAAATTGCTAAATCTGAATGCATTTTCATGACCTTTTTAACTGGTTTTGTAAATTTGTTGTGTTACCACTGTATCTTACAGCCTTTTTTACAAATTATACAGCTTGCCGTTGTTTCATTTTCAGCCTGAAAATATAGCCACACAGCGCTCCTCTTCCTCTCTGCCATTCTTCTGCTCCGTCTCAGTGCTGCTTGTGTGTTTGCTGCTGGCCGCCGCCGGGCCTGGATGCTTGCTTGCTTGTTTGCCTGGCGCCGCTGAGTCACGTGACGGTTAGAGCTGCAAAGATAAATAGATTAATCGATTAGTTGTCAACTCTTAAATTAATCGGCAACTATTTTGATAATCGATTAGTTGGTTTGAGTAATTATTTAAGACACAATAAAAATGATTTGATTCCAGCTACTTAAATGTGAATAATTTCTAGTTTCTTCTCTCCTCTGTGACAGTAAACTGAATACCTTTTGAGTTGTGGACAATAAATAAATAAATAATCAACAGATTAATCGACTATGAAAATAATCGTTAGTTGCAGCCCTAGTGACGGTACAACATCAAATCACAAGAGGGGGGGAGGAGGAGCAAAGTGTGCCTGCTCTGCACTGTGACAGGAGCGGCACTGACACAGACGGTGCATACTGGAGAGAAACTAAAACTAAAGTATCGATCTCATTACACTGGTTATGATCAATATCAATACCAACGTTGGTATCGATACTAACGATATTTGGATCGATCCGCCCACCACTAGCGCTTACACACAGTACGCTCATACCGGCCAAGCCTCCAGCTAGCTAGCTACCGTCATGGCCAATGTAGAGAAGCCAGAGCTTGAAGATCCTCTGTTGTCATTATAGTCTCCTGTTTGGGAACACTTCAGTTTCCCCGTGAAGTACAACAACAAGTGGATAAGACGAAAGTAGTGTGCCGACGTTGCTCATTAGTGATCGGGAATGTTGCTGGCAACACGTCAAACTTGCTAACTCACTTGAAACGGCAACACGCAAATGTGAATATCGCTGCTACGAGGACAAAAACGACTGTGGTGCAAACGCAGCTCCCCTCGGCATTTAAACAGACTTTTGCTTGTAACTCAGATCGGGCCAAAGCATTAACAAATGCTATTGGTGTTTTTATAGCAGCGGATCTACGACCATATTCAGTTGTTGAAAACACAGGTTTTAAACACACGGTGAAGGTGTTTGTACTATTTATTGAGTAAAATGTACTATCTTGCATCTAGGCTAATCAACTAAAAACAATATCAGTGTGTGTATGTGTAACACAAGGTTCTATTCCAAACCAGCACCAAGACTACAGGAAATAATTTTACTGATAAAACAAACAACTAGAAACTGTGACACTAAATTAAATATAATGATCTCTTGTAGTTTTTTGTTGTGCGATGAGTAGAGGTCGACCGATTAATCGGCCGGCCGACTTTGATTTTTTTTTTTACATAATCGGCATCCAAGCCGATTAATAAGCAGGCGCATCTGCGGGCAGCCTAGTGTTAAAAACATGAATAGGCGACATTTTTTACAGTGCGCCCAGACCAGCTGCCTCCAGCCCCTCCCCTCGTGAATTCTTGCGCAGTGTGTCTCGCACAGTCACTTCAGGTTCAGACGCTACTGTTAGTAGTAGCATGTTGCTGGTGTTCTTGCCTTGGGATTAAATGTACTAATAAAACCGTACAAAACACCGCGGCCACACCGCTGTGGAAGCTCCCCGAATGTCATTTATCAGAGTCTGGTTGTTACCCCTGTCCGTGGCAGTCTCATCCACTCCTATAACGGAGCTAACTGGAGCTAACCGCTAACGGAGCTAATCGTTGCTAACAGAGTCTTCAGTTCTCCGTGCCTGTATCCATTAACTGCATCTATGGACTCGAGCACGAATAAAACCCTTAATTTTATTAAATTGGCTGGATGAGTTTTAAATTACAACTAAGAGTTGTTTGAATGACAGAAATCTGGAAATCAACAGGACATGTAGGCTAACAGTAGGATCCCCAAAACAGATAAAACACTTCAACAAATGAACAATGATCTAACAAACAAGGTGAACAAGAATTGACTTTAGAGAGCCCTAGTCTGATGTGATTCAACAGGAGTTAGGAGGAAATAGTGTTGAGATTAATTAATCACTTTCTGTGAAGCAGATTTGTATTCTCAGAAGTTTAATAAATGCTGATAAGTGCACTAAACTTTATTTTTTCATTGAAAGGTTTATTTGACAAAGTTTATTTTCTTCTTAGGCCTACCTGTTTCGTTTATTTAATATATTTTTCATACATTATTTATACAATATAGGCTACCGTATGTTTTTACATTATACATTTTTAATTGAAGTAGGCTAGCCTATACAGTGTAGATTGGTGAAGTGTTCAATAAATGTTTTTGTTGAGAAATTCTGTGTATATTCGTGTTACATTTTATCTTTCAAATAGAGGTTTAAAAACAAGCACATATCAGCCAAATATCGGCCAAAATAAATCGGCAGCATTAATCGGCTGACCCTGATTTCTAAAGATCGGCATCGGCCAGAGAAAAACCATATCGGTCGACCTCTAGCGATGAGCAATACTGTGTTGTATTGCATACTCATACGACACAGTATTGCTCATCCAAGTACGTGTGCTGACATGTAGCCTACATTTACAGCAGAGTTTGTAGCATTTGTGTAAAACTTCCCCAATAAGTCATGACCAAAAGGTCTGTATATTATTTATTATATACATTATATATTAGTGGTGAAATGAAAAGTTTGCTCAACAGAAGTGTATGAGTGAGTGAGTGAGCCAGCCAGTCACTATTTCCTAAAGCCCAGGGTGACTTCTTCAAATTGCTTGTTTTGTCTGATCAACAGTCTAAAAGCTTAAGCTTTTCAAAACAGCAGATGAATCAGAATTACAATCAGCTTTAATGGCCAAGTAAGTGTTAACACATAGGACTTTGACTCTGCCTGTTGCTCTCAAAGTACAATACACAGAATAGAAATACAGCTAAAAACAAGGACTTCAAAGCTGAATGAGATAAACTACTATGTACAGATATAAGTTTATAAAAAAGTGTATGTACACACTAGGAGTGCAACGGTACTTGTACCGGACCGTTTCGGTAAGTAAGATAATAGAGACATGCAAAAGTGAAAATGGTGCTGGAATAAATGAAGAAATATATATATATATATATATATATATATATATATATATATATATAAAGGTTGCTTTATATCTGAGGTAGGATATGACAGCATAGTGATATTTACATTTTTAAATTATGTATGTATCTAAGATTTAAAATGCCTAAAGAAAAGAAATAAAAGTGAAATACAGTACACATTGTTACATGCATTTCCTTTATGGGTAGCCTAGGCCTATCTATTAACTATGTAATAATTAAATAATGGTACAAAAGGACACTTTTATTAGGCTAGGTCTTGCCTTACAGCAATTTTCTGAAATTCAGCAATTTGCTGTCAGAACAAAAGTGACAGTTGACTATCAGTAGTACAGGATTGCACTGCAAAACTCAACCATCCTGTAGCCTCACATTCAACCCAGGTAATTCTATGTAGCTATCTAGCTTCCAGACATTAACATTAGCGTGTCCTTCTCATTAAACAAGTCAGTGTTTACTGTAAGCTAACACAAGCTAACTGACACTAATTAGGAACAAAAAGGATCCCTGTAGGTGTTTGTTCGTACAACGTCCTCAATGTACAGTCAGTGCTTGTGTAAATGCAGCCAGCTAGCCCACAGGGAACTAATCATTGCATCGATGCATCGCGATGCGGACCTAGACGATTCTGCATCGATGCAGTGACAGCATCATGAAATCGATTTGAATCGTTGACAGGATAATCGTAATCAAATCGTGAGACCAGTGAAGATTCACACCCCTACTGTCTGTCATTTAGGCTACATCGTCTTGCAGCTTGATTTTTTGAATAAACCATCTATATATACAGTGAGGAAAATAAGTATTTGAACACCCTGCTATTTTGCAAGTTCTCCCACTTAGAAATCATGGAGGGGTCTGAAATTGTCATCGTAGATGCATGTCCACTGTAAGAGACATAATCTAAAAAAAAAAATCCAGAAATCACAATGTATGATTTTTTAACTATTTATTTGTATGATACAGCTGCAAATAAGTGTTTGAACACCTGAGAAAATCAATGTTAATATTTGGTACAGTAGCCTTTGTTTGCAATTACAGAGGTCAAACGTTTCCTGTAGTTTTTCACCAGGTTTGCACACACTGCAGGAGGGATTTTGGCCCACTCCTCCACACAGATCTTCTCTAGATCAGTCAGGTTTCTGGGCTGTCGCTGAGAAACATGGAGTTTGAGCTCCCCCCAAAGATTCTCTATTGGGTTTAGGTCTGGAGACTGGCTAGGCCACGCCAGAACCTTGATATGCTTCTTCCAGAGCCACTCCTTGGTTATCCTGGCTGTGTGCTTCGGGTCATTGTCATGTTGGAAGACCCAGCCTCGACCCATCTTCAATGCTCTAACTGAGGGAAGGAGGTTGTTCCCCAAAATCTCGCAATACATGGCCCCGGTCATCCTCTCCTTAATACAGTGCAGTCGCCCTGTCCCATGTGCAGAAAAACACCCCCAAAGCATGATGCTACCACCCCCATGCTTCACAGTAGGGATGGTGTTCTTGGGATGGTACTCATCATTCTTCTTCCTCCAAACACAGTTAGTGGAGTTATTACCAAAAAGTTCTATTTTGGTCTCATCTGACCACATGACTTTCTCCCATGACTCCTCTGGATCATCCAAATGGTCATTGGCAAACTTAAGACGGGCCTTGACATGTGCTGGTGTAAGCAGGGGAACCTTCCGTGCCATGCATGATTTCAAACCATGACGTCTTAGTGTATTACCAACAGTAACCTTGGAAACGGTGGTCCCAGCTCTTTTCAGGTCATTGACCAGCTCCTCCCGTGTAGTTCTGGGCTGATTTCTCACCTTTCTTAGGATCATTGAGACCCCACGAGGTGAGATCTTGCATGGAGCCCCAGTCCGAGGGAGATTGACAGTCATGTTTAGCTTCTTCCATTTTCTAATGATTGCTCCAACAGTGGACCTTTTTTCACCAAGCTGCTTGGCAATTTCCCCGTAGCCCTTTCCAGCCTTGTGGAGGTGTACAATTTTGTCTCTAGTGTCTTTGGACAGCTCTTTGGTCTTGGCCATGTTAGTAGTTGGATTCTTACTGATTGTATGGGGTGGACAGGTGTCTTTATGCAGCTAACGACCGGGTGCATCTAATTTAGGATAATAAATGGAGTGGAGGTGGACATTTTAAAGGCAGACTAACAGGTCTTTGAGGGTCAGAATTCTAGCTGATAGACAGGTGTTCAAATACTTATTTGCAGCTGTATCATACAAATAAATAGTTAAAAAATCATATATTGTGATTTCTGGATTTTTTTTTTTTAGATTATGTCTCTCACAGTGGACATGCACCTACGATGACAATTTCAGACCCCTCCATGATTTCTAAGTGGGAGAACTTGCAAAATAGCAGGGTGTTCAAATACTTATTTTCCTCACTGTATGATACCAAATATATTCACTAGCTTTACAACTGGGCCCACTAAAAGACAGTAATATCGGCTAAGATCGCCGACGGGTTTAAGCAGCGCTTCATAACATTTTAGACTGCCAATTCCATACAAAGACCAGGCAGAGCCCATGTTACAGGGCTGACTTTAATGAGCTACGTTATCATCGCTGTTCGAGCTAAGTTGGCATCACTGCCGCTATAACAGCACAAAGCAAATTGCAAATGCACTGGAACAGTGATGCTGAAAACATAAATGTAATTTATTTGACGACAAAGTCCTAATAATATCAACTTACCTGGAGTAACGTCAAGTGGATTCTGACAACCGTCTCTGAAACATTTGACAAGGCTTCTTCATAGTCTTCCTGTAGTTTAACAGCGATTGGCATCCATAAGTGTTGCATTACCGCCATCTACTGGAGAGCGCTGGGATCATCACTTGAGACATGAATTGTTTGTGACAACAGCGGCGCAGAAAAATAGTCTCAAAAGTACCCACACAAATAGGAGATTTACAAATATATTTACATTGAAAAATACTAAGCTCATTTACAAATGATGAAAATTAGACGCACAGACACAAATACGCATTTGCGGATACAAATCGCTCTGCATTCATTTGTGCATTGTGTTTTACAAGTTGCAAATATTTGTGAGACTGTTTTAGCACCATATGGTTCCACCCTCCCAAGCTGTGATTTAAACAGTTGATTCTTTTTTTCGTTTCGGCAGAGTGCAGATCTCAAGGTGTGTCTCCCTCTCCTTTCCCAAACAAAGAAGCGTTGGATCTCACTCAATAGTCCCTCCTGGTAGGTAGGCTATATTTGGCGATATTTGTGTTTTGGTAAAACAGCGGCGCCGTCGGCGCATCAGTATCTATCATAGACTGTCTATTAGGGTTGTCCCCGACTAAAAATGTACATAGTCGAATCAGAATCATCAAGGTGTTTCTATCGTCGACTGAGGTGACACAGTAAAAAGTGAGGGTACTCATGTGGACAACACAACTTGAATCTTACTTTTTTGATAACATCTTTTACTATTTCAAAGTGCACCCACCCAGGTTTAAATCCCTGCCGCCAAGATGTTTTCCATCGGTCACGGATTAGGTAATTTAAATCATGGAGCGGTTGAATTTATTCACGCAAAAAAATTATTAGAAGTTTTTTTCTTTTTAACTGATCATTTATAGCATTATTTGTTGATATTTATATCATACTAGGCAGTATATGAACTTATTGGGAGAAAACAGTTAGTTCTATGTAAAATCTGACATTGAGCACCCCACATATAGCCAAAATGGCATGATCCTCGTTTCATAACACCTCTGCGAAGATTCGACTGTGAGATTGGCAGTCGAATCAGGCTCCTTAGATCGAAGCATTGACTATTCGACTATTTGTGGTCACCCCTGTCTATTGTAACCGTTCAGGCGGAGAGTGGTACTGCAGCACGGGAGAGGGCAAGACTTCCAAAACCATAACCCATAAAAAGTTCTGTAAGAAGTTGATGAGGGAAAAGCTGCTAATTTCAGGAAGACACCACAGTAACTGCAGAAAGCACGTGTTGTGTTGTTGTCTAAAGAGAATGTCACTCTCGCCGGACTGCTTTTCTTTTCTGTACATTTTACATTAATGAGAAACACGGTGGTGTCTGGGGACAAGAGGGGTGAATACCTAGATAGAATTAAAATAATGTTTTAACACCTTTAACACGTGCTCTTTATTGGATTATGAGTTTGCCGAATTACAGGAGATGTTTGGACAGATTCAGAAACAATGGCGAATCTAATTTTATTGGTAGATTTTAGTTGGTAGCCTTATAAGAGCCAGGTTTGTTTTTATGAAGGAAGTCTGCTGATACAGGCACCAGCTCAGAGCTGGGGCCTGTTTCACAAAAGCAGAATATATAATTCCAGGATAACTGATAAAGTGAGGCTTGACCTAGTCTAATCTGTGCATCCTGGCTTGGTGTGTTTCACGAAGGCCAAGCCAGGCTGAGGAGGAGAGACTAGGTCGAGCCAGGCTGAAGTAATTCAGATAGATGCGCGTCCACGGCTTTCCTCAAAAGACCGCGAGGTCGATCACAGATTTACTGATGCCAAAATGGAGAATATGCATTGTACATACTTTATACAGAGTGAGCAGCAGCTTCTTGTGGAAGTATGATGATGTGAAACACATTTTTTTGTATAAAAAGAAAAGAAACACGGCTGCTGTAATGAAACAGTGAGAGAAAGCGTAGCAGCCGATCACGGACCGACTGAATGCGTAAATAGCCTAAAAATATACATTAACTGACCACTGCTCTGAACTGAAACCTTCATAATCATTCCATTCAAGGATTAGGTTACTAATCATTTGCACAAATTAACAGTTGTACTCTTTGCCTTAAAAGTAAGCAGAAGATAATGTTACTCAGGAAATTTACCATGAAGATCAATTTTCTACAATGCTAGAGTATGATGCGTAAATATCTCTTTCGCTCTGTTCCTCCCTCTCTCTCATGGGCTAAAATATAAATTTCCTAAGTCATACTAACTTCCACTGCTCGCTTTTAATGCAAAGTGTACAACTGTTTGCTTTTGCAAAAAAATTCAGTTAAGAGCAGTAGTTCATAAATGTATATTTTTAGACTATCATTCAGTCGGTGCGCTATTATCTGCCACGCTTTTCCTCGCGTTTTTTTTATTTTTTATAGAGGACGAGTTTCCTTCTCTACATATTATATGCCTTGCTCCCTTGTGGACATAGAAAATAAAGACACTGAAGAAATTGGACTCTAAAATCTAGAAACTATAAAGATAATTAAGTGATAAATCCCATGCACACTGTAAACATGAATGGAACAGAGTATATTCATCAGTTATCCCCCCCCCCCAGCAAAACATAAGGTCAAAAACCATTGGGGTGTCCTCTCCACTGTTGTTACATGAATGTACAGTAGCCTACATCACTAGATAGTTACTGGTCCAGTGAACTAAGACTATAATTTGGGAGGATTGTACAATTAGGATATGTTCTTTAAATCCTCCCAAATTATAGTCCCAGTTTACTGGACAATACAAATTGTGTGCTAAGAATGCCAAATACCATGCACATGGAAGTGGAACAAACATGATCCTTATTGTTAAAGAATTAAAAAAAAAGTATCAACTAAAATAATTCAAGGTGCATTAGTCAACTATAGAAATGTACAGTATTGTATGTATTGCCCTAGTAACAGACTTAATTTAAGACATTTGAAATGTTATCAGCCTTTTCTAATTATCTCAACAACTGCAGTAATATATTCATCAAACTTCTAACAACAACATGAACAGCAGTCTGCATACAGCAATATAACAGTAACAATGACTGTCACATGAATAATTATTAAAAACAATTATGGTCACAACTTTAAATAATAACAGTACTTAAATGAACAGCAATATGCACCTGTTGTATTTTAATCCAGGCTGAGAACAATAGGGTAAAAACACTGCTGGGTGATCAGAAAAGGCTCCAGGATTAATAAATCCTGGCTGTTAGCCTGGTCGGGAGCAGGCTAGCTGCACAGAATAAATCTCCATGGTGATTTATGTGCCTCCACTTTCGTGAAACCGAGTCAAGGCTTAAATCATCCAGGATAACTGATAAATCCCGGCTTAATCCCTTATCTTGGTTTTGTGAAACAGGCCCCAGGACTGTGCAGGCAGCCGATTGGTTCATGACCTGCTTTAATCTTCTTTTCTTTTTCTTTTGTTGACTTCATCCTTCTGCACGTCCTCATGAAAACTAATGACAGTGTTTTGCATTTAGTGTTGGCAGGGTCTGTGTTGCTCTCTGCTGGACAACATTGACATGCGATATTCCTTTTCACTGTTTTCTGTATTGTGATTTTATTGATTCGTTCATATTAAGAAAAACATAAAAGCCATGTGTATTGTATTTCATTTCATTTCTTAGTTTGATTTGTTTTTATTTAGGCATTTGAAATCTTACACAGTTAATTTGAACTATATCCTGTTTAAAGATGCAGTAGGTAAGCCTTATAAAACTAAATTTCTGTCATATTTGCTGAAACTGACCCTATGTTCCAGTAGAACTACATGAAGCAGGTCATTAAAAAAAGAAATCCGGCTCCTCTAGCACCACCTACAGCCTGTAGTGTGATTTGCAAAAACCCCACAGCTCCCTGTTCAGATACACCAATCAGGGCCAGGGGGGGTGTCTAACTGCGTGTCATTCACTGCTCATGCACACACATTCATTCTCCCTTGTGGGGGGAGGGGCTTAGGAGACCATTTGGGCTTTAGCGGAAAGGGGGGAGGGACTGAGAAGTCCACATTGAACTATCTACTTAGCAATCAATTCCAAAATGATTTGTACTTGTTTTTTTTCTTGATGATATATGGGCTAAGCCAAAAGTGTGTATTTTTTATGCTGATCAAACCTAAATATGGCACAGAGAATTATGTTGTGTATGTTATATATAAGATCTGGTATTTTACCTTTGACGGTTGAAACTGGACGATATGTTAATGTAGAAGAGGAAAAACGGATCTGTCTGATGTGTTGTTTAAATGATATAGAAAATTAGTTTCCTTTTGTTTCTACCGTACTTTTTATTGTGAACAGCGTGATTCCTTGTTTAGCAAGATAAAAACAGATATTGATTTTGTAAATATGGATGATGCTCAAAGACTGAGATGGCTGTTCACATGTGAAACATACATTAGCCAGTTATCTTGAGAAAGCCTGGGAGAAGAGGAAAAAAAACACATCTTACCGAGATGATTTGTAGATATTTGTTTGTTTGTATTTGGTTTTCATTTTTTGTTTTCTGTTATTCATGTATTTCTCCACATGATTTGTATGCGAGACCGCACGATGTCAGAAGTTAAATAGTGGTGTCTTGTAATCCCAAATGGGATGGGCCAACTAACTAACTAACTAACTGTATCTTATTGGTAGAAATCTTGTTAGTAAAAATTACCATAGCTTTAAGATTTTCCATTGTGTAATCGTTCGTATAGATAGAAAGTAAAATCAATAGTGGCATCTAAGATTTTTTTTAACAGCGCTGCCTATCTGCCCTTCCTTCAAAGGAAACCGTGGCTACTCCCTAACTGGTGTGTGGGAGGAGAAGGAAGGAGAGGAATTAGTGGGGACTGTAAATCAGTTCTCGCTTATTCTTCCCTGTATTTTCTCAACTGTCTTATTTCAACAGGGAATAAATCAAAATAAGGAAGTGAGACGCTGACAGAATGCTGTTTCATTGTGACTTAAGAGCACTACGTCTGTCTCAAATGACACTAGAATCAATGTTACGGCAACCATTTCCCACACATCTTCTCTTGTGAATTGTCTCTAAATGTGCTCAATCATTTTCTCGCAGGAGATGTCATCTCTGTGTGGCACCAGCAGCAGCTGTCAAGATGCAGGTCAAGAGGCCACAGAGAAACAGGCAAGCATGACATGACACACAAACACTTTGAAATGCATTTGTATGAAATGATGCTATGGAAACACAGCTGAACTTACTGACAGATGTCTGCCAAAGTGAGAAACTACAGTATATATTATGGGCTTTTAGGAAGCCTTCAACTCATTTTTTAGTAGTGGTAATCATGTATGCATTGGTAATATTGAATAATAAGATTAGACTAGAAAATTTTGACAGTGTGCCTACTACTTGGTGCACAGAAAATGTGTGTGAATGCTGAATAGCTAAATTGCTAAAGCTAAACTGGATTAATAGCTTAAATCTGTAAGAAGTTGAAGTAGTGAGAATAGTTGGAAAAGTATGAATGGTTTTAATTAACATGAATTTCAGTAAAAAGTTTAATAACACCACAAATTTATAAAAGATGTGGAATATTTAAAGGTTTTTTTGAAAAGCTGATGCTAAACTGAAATGTAAAACACTGAGGTCTGAATTTATTTTCTAACTGAAATTATGAAAAAGTATGGAAGACTTACAAATGCTGTGAGAAACATTGATGAAAATGCTGAAATATGAAACAAATTGTTTGAAAAATCTCAAATGCATTGCACTGCACTGCTGAAAAAGTATAAAGTATAAGTATAAAGTAAATAGTTTAAAACTTTTACAGCCAATTTAATAAAATTAAGGGTTTTATTTGGGCTCGGGTCCATAAATACAGTTAATGGATACAGGCCCGCAGAACTGAAGGCTCGGTTAGCAACGATTAGCTCTGATTAGCTGTTAGCTCCAGTCAGCTCTGGTTAGCTAGCTAGCTCCGTTATAAAGATATGGAGCGGAGGAGACTGCCACGGAGAGGGGTAACAACCAGACTCTGATAAATGACGTTCTGGGAGCTTTCACAGCAGCGTGGCCGCATTGTTTCTACAGTTTTATTAGACACGGTTAATCCCATTTGCAAGACCACCAGCAGCATTCTAACGTAACGATAGCCTCTCTAATCAAGTGCAACGTTGATGCTGTCATGCACGCAGCTCGCAACTTCACAAGGGGCAGGGGCTGGAGGCAGCTGGTCTGTGTGCGCTGTAAAAAATACACTGTTGTTTGGAAAGAAAATTGAATTCGGATTTTATCTACCTGGGCGGGTCTCAATCTACCTGGGCGGTGCACCCAAGTAGAACCTATGTATGGGAAACACTGAGATGAGTAGGGGGAAATGCAACGCCACCAAGCCACAGCCGAGCGACGTGCGTCGCCATGACGTGTAGTTACATTTCTTGAGAGGTGCATGTCAGGCTAAGGCGTAGGTCGGTATATCCAAGTACCTACGTACCTACCCACGGCGTAGATTTAACGCAGAAGCATGAATCAAGCTTAAGGGGTAGATATGACTAAGCTACAATTAACAGTATGAACAGTAAGGAATTCACTAAAATATATGCAGTAGGTAGGCAAAATATAGTGGGGATAAATGGCGGTAAATGGCAAAAGTGAGAGTGAGAGACACAAACAGCTGGAAGTATGATATGAAAATGGTTTATATACAATAGATCAGATATATAGAGTATAGTATATTGGTGTACATATGAATTTGTACTGTATGCCCATCAGTATAAATATGTACGGGTATGTGAGTGCATATATGATACTGGTAAGTGTATGTACAGTAGTGTGGCTGTAAGAAGTAAGTATGATGTAGCAGCCAGAGGCCGATACAGTCATAGTGCGGTCATAGACTGGGGTGAGAGACGTGGCCCGCCGACATCGCTTTGTGCTGGACAGCCTCTGGTATGAGACAGAGCAGTTGCCATACCATACTGCGATGCAGTTGGTAAGAATGCTCTTGATTGGTGCAGCGCTAGAAATTCACCTGATTATGAGGAGACAGATGGACTTTCTTCAGTCTCAAAAGCACAGTGCATGCACGCATTTTAAATACATGGATGGTGTTACTCTGTATTTTTGTTATTGTCAACAAAGACCAAAACCAACAATGCGTTAGTCCGTCTCTCAATACTTTCTGACTTACCTAACCTGTTTACTCATATGGTAGGGGATCTAGTAGAGTATTGCAAGAGGGTGGTGTTTGTGAGACTGAGTCAAAACAACTAGAGTGTGTGTGTGTGCATGGTAATTAAGCAACCTTGGATAAGGACTTCGGTCTTATCTTCATTAAGCTGCAAGAAATTGTTCGTCATCCATCCAGTCCTTAATGGAAGACAAACATTTGAGTAGTACTGACACTGACACTTCAGTGTTAGTGGGATCAAGTTATTGTTGGTTTTAATTTTATCTGGGATTTGTTGACAAAAACAAACATGTAGCCTACAATTATACTAAACATTTCCTTATATTCAGTCGGGCATTCAACAGTAAATAAAATGTATGCATTGGCTGTACTAAATAACAGTTTGCTGTTTTCCGTTACATTGACACAGTACTGGTACAGCAATGCCATCAACATAAAAAGCACAGCGCTTATACATTTAACCATGTGCCTTTAAAGTTGAATGACTTCTATTCACACTGATGTATGCTAAGATTGTTAAACTTGATCTATGATAACTTACAGGAGAAGGAGCATCCTCGCGTTCTCATCCCGGAATTATGCCGACTCTTCTACCAGCTGGGATGGGTGACGGGGACGGGCGGAGGGATCAGTCTGAGACGAGGGTTCGCATGTACATTAATTTCTTGCAGAATATTGTGAAGGATCAGAAATGACACGCCTTCATTTAACTTTTCTGTTTGCATATCTTTGACAATCATTCCAAAAATTGAATTCTGTTGTGGGGAGTTTGTTTTCCGACATTTGTATGCTGACAAAAGTGCAGCGAGGCTGATGTGAGGTCAGTTACATCAGTTTTGATAATGTTTGCAAATCTAGGGTGAAGACAGAAGGTCACAGTGTTGCCAAAATGAAACCGAATTCAAACTGAAGGCTTTGACAGGTTATTACGAACATCTTTGAACTGTGATGTTTTGGATGGCAGCTACAAGGAAAGCGCCACCCATCAGCAAATCCCTGTTTGAAATGGAGAATGGCAGACATTCATTTGAGCCAACAGGGGAGCCTGATGGAACCTCAGATGAAACCAAATTAGATTTACTGGCTGCCAATCCATGTATGCTGGTATTTCATTCAGATAGAAACAAATTGTGAGTCTTAAATGATTGACAGGAGAATGTCCTTTCATGTTGTTAAATTATTATACCTTTATACCATTTTGATAGAAAATAAGCAGTTCTAAGCTCCACTGCAATACTTAATCATTCCTCAAAATGGCTGTTTTCGTCAGAGTGAGGACTATTTTCTAGTTTTCAGTTTTTTAATGAAGTTGAAAAACAGGAAACATTCAAGTCCCAAATCTCATCTACATGGTCTACTAAATGAGAACTATTCCCATGTATCCATATTGTGGCTTTTTACACCGTTTATAAATTGATGCTTGGATTGTTCAGCTTAGGAACCTAAAAGCTGTTTTAACATTTACTTTAGATAAAAGAAAGTGGATGGAAATATGTAATGCAATCTAGACAGTATTGTCATTTTACACAAACTTCTAAAAAGTGTAGTTTTTTTTTTTTTTTAAATATTTATTGCTTTGGTTTGACTCAGATATGACTCACAGCCTGAGGCGGCCTATCCAAACATTGCACACAAAAATCAATAGGCTACTCCTTTATCTGTTGTCTTTATGGCTAGATTGAAAAAAAAAAAAAATAACGAGTACAATGGCTTTATCCTCTACATTCTGTGGGGAAATGTTACGGCTCTCAATATTTAAGCAAGAAATATGATCATGAAAGATGATGAGGGGATCAAATGAGGCTGGTTGTTTAACTCAGTCTTTACTGTTAATAATTTTTTTCCATTGGGGCATTTGGTCCAGGCTGTAGAATGAAACATTTTCCAACAAGGACTTATTTCTTGGTTAAGGAAATGTGATATGTTGAAACACTATTTACAGTACAGTTCAAAGGGCATTCCAAGTAAAACAAGACACAAAAATGTTACATTAAAAAAAGAAAAAAGGATGACTCTAGCAATAACCACAGGAAGTATATGGAAAACTGTTATAAAATAATTACTTAAAATAACTGCCCAGGGAAATGGGTTCTTTGTGGATGGCTGGAAAAGCTTTAGTGAGTGTTTCTTATGTAGTAGTAGCTACAGACGACTGCTCTTTACATAACACCATACCATTTTCTGTAAGGCAAAGACACAATAACATGAGAAGACTCCTATTATTTGTATACCATGCAAGGCCCTCGTCGTTCTCCGCCATATTAAAACATACCATGCTGTTTGTTGTATAACTCACAGAGAGCAGATCTACATCGCACCATCAGGCGTCCAGAAAGAGAGAATACAGGTAAGCAGGTTGCAATATCGTTCTGCTCAGTACAAATAATGAAGAGTTCAGATTGAGCAGCATTAATTCAGAAAAGGATTTGTGTGTTTACACCTGTGTAATGTTTGTGTTACTCAGCCCGAAGACATGTTTGTGTGTGACATGGAGGAGAGGAACATCAGCTGTCCACCTGCCTGGAAGAAGTTAAAGAAGAGCCAGTGTACACCACTTTTTATGAATGCCTATATTATGAGAGGTGAGTCATTCTTATTACATTCATACACATTACCACCCATACTAATCACCGTTTGCAGTCAGTCAGTGATAGAACTGATCAGTAATCCCAATGCCCCCAATTATCCTTTTTTAATTAAGTCAGTGATATACTTGTTTTGTCTGTGTCAGAGTCCAAACCAAGGTTTACTATTGCACAAAGAAAGAAATAGGAAAACAGAGAAATTACATTTATTTAAATATGATTGTTTCTATTTTGAAAGGCTGAATGGAATTAGAAACGTGGTATATGTTTTCCTGAATGTTGTGATTATGTTCACTAAAGGTGGTAAAAACCATTTAGTCATTCAAAATGATGTAACAAATAGCCATGGAAACGAAATTGTAAAATCATTAATAGACGCCAAATATTCTCCTCTGGTCTTGTTTCTTTTATTTAGCAGCTACATTTCACAAACATTTTATTCAATAAACGTGGTTTATAAAATTACTTTCTTAGGAAAAAATTCCTCTGAAATAAAGGCTGAGACAAGTGTAAGGTTATTGTTCACAAAATGAAGTTCTTGCATGGGGAAGCTGTGGTTTGTTGAAGTATTGCTTTAAGATAAAATTCCAAAACATATCATATTTTATAAAGAAGCAAACAAGGTTCCATAAGGCATCATAATTAAAGGCCAACATTTTAATGAAATACCTCAGCCAAAAAGGATGATTTTTGTTTCAATTACTCATCCTCTCTATCGTGGAATACCAGGTGAGAGTTTGCATTTTTTACAGATAAGGAAGCCACCAAAAATAGAACTTGAACTAACACAATTTAAATTGTACCAAAGAATTTTAAAGCATTGATGTCTGATCGTCTGTGGCATGCTTTCTCCTGCCTTGTTATAATTATAATTTGAGAAAGACCAGTAGACAAAACTGAAAACCTGCTTTTCCTTTGCTAAAATACAGGGGCACAGGCAGTTATACACACCCACTCCAAGGCTGCTGTCATGGCAACACTGCTGTATCCTGGCAAAGAGTTCAGGATAACACACCAGGAGATGATCAAGGGGATTCGTAAGGGCACATCAGGCACTAACTATGGGTATGTAATCAAGCAGCAAGGATAATGAAGTCCAGAGAGCTTCCAAGCATTTTTATTTTCAGTCAAGTGAAAGTTTATGAAGTCTTGGTTATGAAAGTATCTTGGAACTTGTAGTAGAAATCATAGCTGCAAAGTGAAAAATATGGAACTCTTGTGTAGATCTGAGGAGTGTCTGCACTCCGCTTGGGCAGACACATTAGACTTAAGGCACAATCCTGCTTGATCTCATGTTTTGAAATGTTGCTGTTTAACTGAGCTTCAGTAACATAACCTTGTAATTACACACTCAAAATCAGCTCAAACCCGCTCTCACAGCATATTAAAAAGGGCTGAGGGAGTTATGACTGTAGGAATAGTTTCTCTTAAATACTTTGGCTTTGTTGTTTGAAGACACACCTGAGATTAGATATACGTTTTTATCCTTAAATTGTTGTGCAGCAGTTGCAGTACACAGTTATAAAGAGTGCAAATAAGTGTGAATAAAAACTAAATACAAACAAAGGTTATCTATAAGGTGCAAAAACCAAATGTACTGTACACAATGCCAGAAATGTAAACGGTCAACCGTAAGGATCGTAAAGGTTAACAGGTTAACAATAAGGTGCAAATCCAAAATATCCACTTCGGTAAAGGTAAACGTAAGGAACACAGATTTTGTATGAAAAGCGGCATATAGCTATGTTCAATTTTAAATCTTAGTACAGGTAAGTGTATGGTTAGTCTCACATTGCCTGACCTATCTTCACAGCGCTGTGGAGTAAAGGTCAGGCTACACCACACATACATTCTGGGATAGGAGAAAAAGTAGAACGTCAAAAAGTAACATTATCTGAAAACGGCGTGTAGTTTCTTTTTAGCGTCTCACATCACACTTTCAGTCACTATGACCACTACTACGGTCAGAAACATTGTGCCAAAATATGAACAATAACGTTGCTGTCAACGGGCTTATCTGCTAATGTTAGCTACCGACCGTTACTTTGAAACCATCCAGCAAATAGACGGTACCGTAGGATGGCGTTACCTGAAACCGGTGATTTAACGTCACCGCTCATTTTACACACAGTTTAACAACAAAATGCTGAGTGAACATTACTAGCTACCTTTTTCATGTTGGTTTTGAGCAGTATGCACCCCCACTAACCTGGAAAACGGTTTTAAAACAGTAACGTTAGGAATACAGCGTCTCCTGCAGCGGGGAGTCAAAGGCAGAGGGACAGCCACCGCAGCTTTCGGTAACGTTAGCTTCTTGTCTCATCTGGGGTCTGATAAACAGTAAATTCATCAAATTCAGTGTCCACAATGCTATTTTCCAATAAACTGTAGCTTTCATATTTCACGGGAACCGCGTGAGTGCAGATTTCATGTCGCGGCTTTCGTCGCTGTTTGTCACTTTGCCTAAGATTGATGAAGCCCTGTTGTTTATTTGGTTGCCATGACTTCGCGAGTGATGACGTCCTGTCACTGTCCCAGTTGCTTACCCTAAAGGGGAGAGAGAGCGGATGACCATTTGCTTGAGTTCAGTAGAGCACACAGGTCTGCAGAGTCGTGTAATTACGACTTTATGACTTTTCATAAACAGTTGAAGGAGCGCCGGTGCGCGGTGTACATAGTGGAAACCTTGTTGTGCGTCTGCCCTATTTCTGATACCGTGGCGGCAGAAATTTTACTGTGACGGGCCGCCACGTTAATATCAACATAGAGGAAACACTGGACATGGTACATCAAATCAATCACAGGAAGATTACAATTTCATGGTCCATCATAGTCTGTGGGTATTTACACAGGGAAAAAAGTGATGATATGAACAGCTCTTTCATGGCCATGATGTCTTTGTAAAGCAATGTGCCCTGTCTTGCCTTGCTTTTCTCAATAACTGTGATGCAAATCACAGGCTGAAACATGTGAGTCACTGCCACAAAGTTGTTTTGTACAATACTGACATTGTTGCTGGAAATAATGAAATAACATTTTAACAGTTCAAAGATTGTGCTTGTTACCCATCCAGGCAGCTTAAAAAGAGGTAAATGTTGGCAGAGAGTTAGATAATTATTCTCTAGTTAGAGCTAGGAAGGAGGCACTTAGGATTATTAGGCCTGTTTGATTACAGCAGTAAGAAATCATTATTTTTATTAGTCATTATTATCCATAATCGTTTATTTTACAAAATGGCGAAAAGGTCCCAGTTGGCAAGCTCAACAGTTGCAAAACCAAAAATATTCAACTTACAATGATATACAACCGAGAAAACCAGCAAATCATCACATTTGATGCTGGAATCTGGAAATGTTTGGTATTTTTACTTGACAGTTTCAGTACTGTGTCTGATTTACCGTATCACTTTGACAATCAGAGAGGCTGTACAACAGATGATGGTGGCAATCTTTGAGAACAGGCATGCAGAGCCACTATCTGACAGCCCTCTGATTGCAAAAGTTAAGGCCTCGAAAAGATCTCAGCCTGTGTTTAATTTGTTATTTCATACCCTGCATATACACAGGTATGATGACAGCCTGGTGGTGCCTATTGTTGAAAATACACCAGAGGAGAAGGACTTGAAAGACCGGATGGCTCGGGCAATGGAGGAATATCCAGATTCATGTGCCGTCCTCGTCCGCCGACACGGTGTCTATGTCTGGGGCGAGTCGTGGGAAAAAGCTAAGACCATGTCAGCATTTACCTCCCAGCACTATTAACCTTTTGTTCTTATTTATGACTAAGAATATATTAGTATATTTGTATAGAGGGCATGTTTTAACAAAGAAACCCGATATTTAAATACCTTACATTGTATTTTTCTCTTTCAACACTCAAAATACTGCTGCATTTTGTAGGTGTGAATGCTACGACTACCTGTTCGAGATCGCCGTCCAGATGAAGCAGTGTGGACTGGACCCTTCAGCCCTCCCAACGGAAGAAAAAGGAATAGTTTGACATTCACTGGTGCTTTTAAAAGAGATATTTGTCGCAGAAAGGTCAGAGGTGTTCAATCAGGATCGCAGATTGTAATCATTTGCCTTTCACGCCGGCCTGCTTCAAATTTGCTGAGATTTGATGGTAAGGGCAGATCCAGGGTTAAAGGAAATGAAATGCCTGTGATCCGGAAGCACCTGGAGGTATGCCGCATAGTGCTGTGGGACAACTCTTGAATGAGCAGCTGGCAAATCAAAGTCTCCAGGTTTAAATACTTTTCCTATTCATGTTTGACTGCACTGGAATCATGGTCTTAGTGTATGTCAGACACGAACATACTGTGCATTTCAGTTGATCTACAATGATGATTAACTGCCTTTGCTTCAATCAATAAAAACTCATGGGATGTCAATCGTGAGTCGCAGAAATTATTTTGAGATTATTGTTTAGGTTTTCCCTTACCTTCCATCTTCTTGGTAGTCCAGATGTCCCCCTTCCCCAGCAATGTTTTCAAGATCCAAAGCTAAAAAATAAAGTTTTAAAATGCAATTTTCCATTTTGAAAACCTTTATTTCTCAATTCTATTTTCTAATGCAAGGCACACAGACACACATTATGCCCGATTTTCTTTGTTTAAGCTACAAAACATTTCTGAAGCCATATTTAAGTTTGAAACAAATAGCAAACATAACTTGTCATAAACACTGTATACACACAAATGATTGTGGACATCTTATAAAACACTCTTTCAGTAAAAATAACCCTGTGTTGTGTAAAAGGACCCTTGCTGTGTCCGTGTACATCCTGTCATTCCCACACCACCATCCCAGCACCAGACAAGGGCACTTGGTGCAGGGATAACACAATGACTTTAGATCCTTGCACTGCATGCCTCCAGTCTGCATACTCATTTCTCATAAATGTCAGAGTTCTGTTAACAAGCTCCCTATGTGGCCACAATCCCTTGCTTCCACTACTGTATTCCCTCAAAACAGAGTGGTGTCAAATACTGTATGCTGCAGGCTTATTTGAATTTTTATTTTGTGCTGCGATAACACTGCAAAGATTCCCCTTCCTCTGATTAATGAGGAATTCTGGTAAACCCAGTTGCAAACAAAACTGAACAGCAGCGCATAACATAACAATGACATTGTGAAGCTCACAGTGTCAGAGTCTCATTGTCTCCCTTCTTGAACAGATACAAAATTGTCTTTAGTCTTTCTTATATCGTTGTTGCTGTTGCTGTTCAGTGATTTTCTGAGGAATGAGCTGTAAAAATCTGTCAAATGTCAGTGTTTAAGAAAAATGAAAGTTCCTAAAGTATTTAACATTGTCAAAGTCAGACTGTGACTGACTCACCCTATCTCCTGCTGGGGCTTCGGGGTGTGTCGCTTCATAACTGCTCTGTTTTTTCTGTATGTCTGTACTTCTGTCTTGTTTATCTTCTATGTATATGTGTGACACTTTTTTTCTTTTTGTCATGATCACCAATAAAAAAAATTTAATTAAAAGTCAGACTGTACCCCAGCACCCGAAACCAAATATGTGTATTATATATTCGAATATTCATGCCATCATGCATTTATATTAATATGTATTACCTGTCAGACTGCAAAGTTCAGCAGTAGACACACTAGGAATATAATATGAAGCCAAAGAAGACTCGCGTGATATGGGGGCTCAGGAGGGCGCTGTAGCAAGTTGTCCATACTGTGCAATGGGGCCAGCGGGGCACCTAGTGATTTAGTGTAAGAAAGAACTCAGAGCTATAGTGTAGAGTGTACATGGCAACAAACATGCCTTACCATTTTCAAAGGAAATAGGTTTTCTGAAGGATCACATTATAAACTTTGGAAGAGTTGTCAGTAACCTGTCTGATAATAGGGTTTGTGTCCCTAGATCTAACTAAGTGGGTATGTTAAATTTTATAAAAACGGATTACAATGATGATTGAAACAAAAGACAAAACACTAGAATTGTTATATATATATATATATATATATATATATATATATATATATATATATATATATATAAACATTTTGAAGTGTCAAACAAGTATATTAGTTCCTTTCCCAATGTTGAAAGGAGTGTATCACATTGTAAGAATATTACAAGTAAATGGCCTTCTAAGTACTATCTGCAACATGTTCTCAAAGTATCTAAGTAAAAATACTTGATCTGACGGAGTTGAGTCGTTAAGCCAGCAGAGGAGGTAGTAACAGGCGAATTAACAAATGTAAAACGTGCGTGCACACACACACACACACACACTAGGCGCCAACGCTGTTGTGTTAAGGCCCTGACACACCAACCCGATTATTGGCCGTTGGACAGTCTGGCGAGGTCAGTGACTCGAGTCTGTTTGGTGTGTTCCGTGCCGTCGTCAGTCGGAGGAGCCGTCAGCCTTCATTTGGGCCGATTTGACTTGTTGAAGCGGAAGGCGGGCAATCGGACTCTGGCCAATCTGATTCATGGAGCGCTAACCCAGAAATGACGAGCGGGATGAGCCTGACTAACGCCTCTCAAAATCTGACGGAAATTTTTTAAACTGACCTTTGTCGATCTGAAATGAAGACAGATTCAGCAACTGCATGGCCTATTTCTCACTTAAAATGTTTTCAGAAACACGTTTCGGTGAACTATCTTCTATCTAAAATATGAGATCGAACGAGCCGCCATCAGGCCGCTATTATGCTCGGTTGTAAAATCCGGGAGCAGCCAGACCCACGTGACGCGTTCGTCAAATCAGCTGCCGGTTTTCATTTTCACAGATTAGTGCCGCCTGCTGTTATGGAGACGTATTATGTCTTGCGCACGCGCAGAACGTACGCTCAAGTCGCTTCGGTGTGTTCCGAGGCACTTTTTTCACCAACTCGGGGAGGCAGTCAGTCCGACTGCCTTTTCTGCCGAAGGTCGGCGGTCGGGTTGGTGTGTCAGAGCCTTTACATGTCACGCCTCTTGCTTCTGGAATTCCAGCATGCTATCTAAAATGGCACAATGGGACAGCATTATGCCACCGTTGTTTGGTTTAGTATAAAAAGCAAAGCCGGCGTATTAGCTGATGTTCTTTACGGCAGTATTGCGGAATCCCTCTGTAAGAGAGTCTAATGTGTTTTACTGTTGTAGCTAATTGAGTTGAAGAAGCTCATTTTAACTACTTCATATACACCGGTGTGTAGTTGTGTATTGCAAGTGTAAAACTCATATGCTTTTTATGTAAAATCTTAATGTTAAAAGTAATTGGTAAACTCAGATAAATGTATTGAAATAAAGTACAATATTTCCCTTTGAAATGTAGTGGAAAGGTATAAAGTGGCATAAAATGGAAATACTCCAGTACTTGAGCCAATGTATTATTGGTTCCCTGTATTAAGTATTAACCTTTAGTAGCGCTATGGATTCAAAATGTTTCAAAAATGGGAAAGGCATTCAACACATTTGTTAGACCTCAAGGATACACATAATGCATTTAAGTGATAAATGAATGTAAACATAACTTGTGTCTATAAGACACTCCATAGGGCACCTTTAGTTACTTTTTACCGCTGCATTTTCCAATGTTTTCCAACATGTGTTTTGTGTTTTTGCTAACACTGATGACAATCTATTAAAACATAGACAAAGTAATATTTTTTTTAAAAAGGATAAATTACGTAGTCTTATCCCTAATTCTAGTCTGGGAGGGAGGCCCTCCATGATAGATACAAAATATTCTTCTTTTTTTTTAAATCATTTTTGCACCATGTTGTGTTGTGATGTTTGCATTTCCATTTGAACTCCCTCAAAAAGCTTTTTTCATTTATGTTTGTTCATAAAAAATTAAATGGTACAAACAGTATGTTGCCTGGATAGACAAGAAATCACATTAATGTTTTTGATCTTCTTCTCCTTCATCACTAGAGCCATTAGTAGTCTTTTTTTGTACAGGGCATCTCATTATAAGCATCGCAGATTTTTTTTTTATTTTCCCCCTTTCAATCAATTGAGGGATGTATAACTGTTCAATTGCTGTAGTGGCGCCTCTCAACCCATAAATTATCTTCAAGTTGTTTGGCACCCATGTCTCAGGAGAAAAGGAACACTCATTGCTGCACCATATTTTTTATGATATTGATTAAAGTGTAAATGTGTTTATGATTTTTAGCTTCAGTAAAAGCCTTCTGACAGGCCAAATGGTGATATAAATTAATAGTATTGATGTTCAGACATGAGTACTGTAAGCCTATGTGTGTCAGCCACTCAGCCAGCAGTCACACATCCACACAAAAAACACTAATGTATCTCAGCTTTAACATTTAAAAGATCACTTTTGCAATTTTTGATCAATTTTGACATTCTTCAACCGCTCCTTTCTGACACTGTTCTTTGGCATTTCACCTTCATTAGATAGGTCTAACAAGGTAGTAACAGAAAATGCGGAAAGAGAGGAGCCAGCATGATAAAAGTGGTGGATTTGACAGCAGAACATAGCAGTTACATGGTACTGTTTAGTCCTTAGCCCACCGAGTCACCACATTAGATTCTAATGTTGGTTCTAGAATACAGTAAATTGTCACTTACGCACAATTTTTTATTTTTTTGTTTTGTTGGGGTTCAGTATAATCTACTTTAGTCCCCTAAAGGAATTAAGTATGATATATATTTTCACCAAGAAATGATGAGGCATTTTACACAATAAAGCCCTTGGTACAAAAAACACGCTATGGAACCACTTGAACATGGCAACCGTTTTCTATTGATTCAGAAACAGCTCACTGACAACAAAGCAATATGGATTTTCTTCTGGAAGCCTTATCCTTACAGGGGGATAGAGTGGGTTGCAACCACATCAGTGTAATTGACCAAAACTCATGTCAATTAAGCCTACTCACTTACAAATATAGCATACCGCCCTTCATGCTTTCAGTCAAACTGTATTTTTCAAAAATTCTACCAATACACATCAAATAGAATACTATAAGTGAAATCAAACTGCCGTACTTCTTTTGGAAACACCTCATGACTTCAGCATTTCAAGAGAGAATTTGATAGTTTTGCCAATCACTTCATTATGGTCAGTTATCTTCACGCCAACATTTAGAAACCACATTTTTTTAAGTCTGTTGAAAAATGGTAAAAAAATATTTTTTACCATAAACCCAGTAGTAGTAGTTGTATTAATATACTTCAAAAGTCTCATAGTTATAACCATTATAAACCCCCATATCAAACCATGAGTAGTCAGTTTCCAGCATTCATGCTTTGACATCTAAAAGCGTTCACTGCTTGCTTACCTGGAATCAGCAAACATACAACTCAAGCCACTAGCTGGTATAAAGGTTCTACACCTGAAGACAAAGATACTCTTCTCAAGAGTTGGTGGGTACCAAAAGCTTAGCTGAAATGACAGTGACTATTGGACATACGTTTGACAGGTGGCTAAACCATGACTTCAATGGGATGCCCATGTTGCTCAATGTGTACTAGATGTATTAACAGAAAAGTATTTGCTAACATGTTAGCCATAACAGTAAGCTGATGGCACCTCAGAGCTATGTTTCTGTAAGTTAGTTTTGAAGTCTCTCCGCCCTGGTTACAGTCTGTAGTTAAAAACCATGTAAGTATCTCAGCCATAGTCATTTCTGATTGGTGTGAGCTGTTAACCAGGGCTGTAGTCAAGTCCACCTTTGTCGAGTCCAAGACAAGTGTCACAAAGAACAAAGAAAACACAAAGAAAACCCAGAGACTAAATACACAGGATAACGAGGTAGAAACAAGGGACAGGTGACACAAGGGATAGGAACAGGTGTAACACATCAGGGCGGGGCAGACTATCACAAAGGCGGGAAAACACAAAGCAGGATGTAAAATGATGGCGAAGGCGGAGACCCTCTGGAGGCCGGACAGGACGGCGAAGGCGGAGACCCTCTGGAGGCTGGACAGGACGGCGAAGACTCTCTGCAGGTCGGCGATGACACCGATGGCGAAGACACTCTGGAGGTCGGCGATGATGCCGACGGAAAAGACACTCTGGAGGTTGGACAGGACGACAAAGGCGGAGATCCTTTGGAGCCCAGACAGGACGGCGAAGACTCTCTGGAGGTTGGCGATGATGCCGACGGCAAAGATAGAGACCCTCTGGAGGCCGGCGACAACACCGGCGGCGAGGGCTGATTCCCTCTGGAGGCCAGGTAGGCCAGCAAAGGCTGAGTGTCACTGGAGGTTGAACTGGTGGTTCAAGTACAAGAAACACTACACAGAAACTCACAATCATGACAGACCACTCACTTACCTGTTCATAATTTATGTGATGTGAGAGACAGTATCTTCTACTATAGGATGATAATTTTGCTTTATTATTTGTAATAATGAAAAAAAGCAAGAGTAACACACCATAGGATCAAATTAGGCCATATTATTTACTTAAAATATAAAATGGAAATGTTCCCGTTCTTAAACATATTACTTGTCCTGAAGAATTCATAGTACAAAGTGCTCGCTGACATTGAAATGAAATTCATGAAAATGATTGATACCTAATGATTGAGGTATATGACGCAGCCAGGCGTGTACCAGGCGACCAATCTCAAAGCCTGTTCTAGATAGATTTTGAATTAAACTAATACCTGTTTTCTGAACAAGCGCGCTTCATCAATGGTTTTTGTTTTGAAGGAGGAAGTTACTTTAGAACAAAAGCATATAGTGCTGGACTCGGTCGAGACCAACTACAATATTTGGTGAGTCCAATGCCCTTGTCCGAAACAAGTCCGAGTCCAAATACCAACGAGTTCGAGACAACAGAAAAGCGCCTCCTCAGTCCGGACTCGAGTCCGACTGAAGTACTACAGCTATGCTGTTAACAGCGGTAAAAGGTAATTGCTATCAAGATAAAGATAGTTATGTTAAAGATAGTTGCAGTGGGACTTCTGGTTTGGCGATGTAGGTGAGAGACGTAGGGTGAAGGGGCTCCCGGTCAACTTTCTTAATAACTTCAATAATCAAAGTTTTACACGCATATTAAGCATCGTACCGGTGTAAATATTCCAGAGACAATTCAGCCTCTACAAGCTTCAGTGGATGGGCTGCGCGACGAAGTTAGCTCTTTTCAGGGCCGACTCGTTGCAGCAGAAAACCTGACAGGTGATAACTTTCAACGGATTTGTGAAGCTGAAGCTGCCGTCAAATCCCTTCAGGCCCAGAACACAACCCTGCTGGATCGCCTTGAAAACCTGAAAAATAGATCTTGCAGAGCTAACCTCCGCATTCTGAATTTGCCTGAAGGAAGTGAAGACGGCCATGAGCCTGCTATCTTTATCTCGGAGCTGTTGAAAGACGTCATGGGGGATAACCTATTCCCGTTCCCCCCAGAGCTGGACCGTGCACACCGCGCAGCCGGACCTAAGCCCGCAGCAGGACGACGCCCACTGATGGCTGATGCCCTGTCTACATTTATGAATGAGGCAGGCTGTATAGACCCTTGGCGTTTTCTTCTTCCACGTAATAAAGAGTTCTAATTTTTCTTCTGGTGAGCTAACAGTTGACCCTGTTGAAATAAGTGATATTTTTAAGACAGTTTATTCAAACTTATACACATCTGAATTCCCGCATCCCGGGAGATTCCTGTGGTGGTGGTCTCCCTGGATGCGGAAAAAGCATTCGATCAGGTTGAGTGGCCCTATTTTTTTGCGGTTTTGGGAAGATTTGGATTTGGGCCCAAACTTATATCTTGGATATGGCTGTTATATGCATCACCTAAAGCATGTGTAATTACTAATAAATTGTGTTCTAAGTCCTTCTCACTGTCTAGGGGTACCCGGCAAGGTTGTCCCCTTAGTCCACTTCTCTTTGCTTTAGCTATCGAACCTCTCTCCATTATGCTGAAAACCTCACATCGCTTTAAGGGAATCTACAGAAAACAGTTAGAACATAGAGTGTCCTTATATGCGGACGACTTATTGCTTTACATCTCAGACCCAGTGTCATCTGCCTCTGACATTGTGAATATGCTACACAGATTTGGAAGATTTTCAGGATATAAATAAAAAATTTTAAAGAGTGAATGTTTTCCAATCAACAACTTAGCCCTCCAAATTGCAGAAACAGACTTGCCCTTCCCTTTCTCTAGATCAGGATTTAAATATTTGAGAATTAATGTTACCCATTCATTCTCTGGTCTGTATGACAAAAATTTCACTCCCCTGATAAATAATCTTAAATGCAACCTTCAGAAGTGGAGTGTTCTGAACCTATCCCTAGCAGGCAAAATAACGTGTATTAAAATAAACATATTGCCGAGGTTTTTATATCTCTTTCAGAGTATTCCAGTCTTCCTCCCAAAGTCATTCTTCAGACTTGTTGATAAACTGTTGTCTTCATTCTTGTGGGGTAACAAACATCCTAGAATTCGTAAGATATTCCTTCAGACGCATAAAACAGAGGGAGATATGGCCCTATCCAATCTGATGTATTATTATTGGGCAGCAAACCTACAAAAAATAGTTTATTGGATTCAAAGACCAGATGCTGATTGGTGCCAACCAGAAATGAATGCGTGCATATCATCATCACTCCCTGCATTAGTTACCTCGAAGCTCCCCCTATCTCCTAAACAATACTCCTCATGTCCTATTGTAATCTCCACCTTAAAATTTGGTCACAATTTAGACAAAATTTCAATCTGACGGACTTCTCTCTTTATAGTCATATCTGCAATAATCATGTCTTTCTTCCAGCCAAATTGGATCCTGTCTTTGTCCAGTGGCAGAGGGCAGGATTAAGTAAATTCAGTGATCTCTACATAGATGGAACTTTCGCTACATTTGATGCTCTTTCCTCCAAATTTAACTTACAGTGCTCTAACCTGTTCCACTATCTTCAGATTCGCCAGTTTGTTCGTACCATTAGCCCATGCTTTCCTAATTTACCTCCAAAAAAAGGAATAGATATCATTCTGCATATTCCCATGCACCATAGAGGTCTCATCTCAAAAATCTATAAAAGTATCACACCACTCAATAAAGTATCGCTTGATAAGATCAGAGCAGATTGGGTGGAAGAACTTGGAATAAATATCTCAGATGCAACTTGGGATGGTGCATTATATAGAGTAAATGGGTCCACCTCATGTGCCCGCCTTGGCTTGATTCAGTTCAAGGTTCTCCCTCGAATCCATTATAGTAGAGTCAGACTCTCTAAGATGTATTCTAATGTAAGTGAAACATGTGAACGTTGTCATGTCACTAAGGCCAACCTGGCCCATATGTTCTGGTCCTGTAATAAACTATATAAATTTTAGACTACGATATTTCAAACTATATCTGAAGCTTTTAGCACAGATATTTAACCCAGTGCTGAAATGGCTATATTTGGAGTTCCAGGGGAGGGTATATCAATGACAAATAAAATTAAAAATGTGCTTGCTTTTTCAACTCTCCTGGCCCGGAGAAGAATCCTGTTGGAGTGGAAATCAGCACATCCACCCAAAGCCTCCTCCTGGATGAAAGACCTGATCCTATTCTTTAAGCTAGAAAAGATAAAGTATTGCATTAGAGGGTTGACCCAAAAATTCCATGATACATGGGCCCCTCTACTATTTTATTTTGAGAAACTTGAAGTCCTCCCACAAAACTGAAAATTAAGCAGGAATAAATCCTGTTGTGCTTGTACCTCCTTGGAGACTCAGGGACCTCAGAAAACCTGTGTAGTGATAATCACAGAAGGCATATAGCCTACTTGTACTGTCTTGAATATCCACTTTTTCTCTTATTTATTTAATTATTTATTTATGTATTTTATATATATATATATATATATATATGTTTTTATTTTATTATTATTTCAATCTTGTATATTTTCATGCTTGTAACATTTTCAGTGTAATATTGGAGGCAAATTTATTATTATTTAATTTTTCTAACTTTTTGCACTGGTAGCATAGTAGGGATGGGCGGGGGGAAAGAAAATAAGAAAAACGATGTATGTTGAATATCTGTGACCAATACTCATTTTCTCAAATAAAAACATGTTATAATAATACATATAATAATAAATAACTAATAAATATAATAATAAAATAAAGATAGTTGCAGTGTATCAGACACAGGCTTGTAAAACTTACTTTTTAATGCAAAAGGTCTAACATTGGTTCTTTTAAAGTGATTTTTGTGAATTTACATGTCAGTAAACTTATCTAATATCATCAAATTCTGAGTTTCCTGCCTGGAACTTAAGATGGAAAATGAATTTGGAGGAACAGGGAAACACAAGTCCAGTCCAGTGGATTAATTAACATCGATGTGACATTGACAATTTTTTTTAAACCTATTACTAATGATCAAATATTAAAAATGTGAAGGTCGATGGCTGTTCTGTTCCTATTTGCAAGTTAATCATATGTTAATTTATATTTGGCAAGCAAGCTAGCTTCAGTGAATTGTGTAAAACTATGAATTTACACAATGTATCTTAGCTAAATGTCTCTGGTGTTGTTGAAGAAACATTCATTGTCATTCAGTTCTCATCTACTTTAGTGCACAGACATTAAGCACTTGTGAATTACCGATTTTACTAATTGAAGTACACTGACAGAGAAGGGGGCTTCATTTCTGTTAGTCACCGGGTTAAAACAAAATGAGGACCCTAAGAGCTGCTGCTAGTTCAGTTTGGCACTCAGACTTTAGCCTCTCAATCAGGTTTAATTTACGGAGCCACATAATCTAACTTAGGTAGCTGGCTAAATAGGCTTAGTAAAACATCAATAAATCAAGCACAAACTAAAGGGTTCTTTCCACCGTCTGTGCTGCTTACAGGTTTCTAGCTACAGTTTAAGAAAAACTAATGTGTCTATTTTTTCTTCTGTCCTATGCAAGCAGTAACAGTTTGATGTCTACCAAACGCCAAGCAAACTTATCAGACCAGCAGCAGCACTTTGCTCTGGGCCCTCTTCTTCCCTTAATCCTTTCACCCAGGCCTCACTTTGTTTTCTTGCCTGCTTTGACTTTGCTGATAGAGATGTATAGAAACTCAATCCACTCGTAGAAAACCTTTGTTTGCACGCCAAAATGCAATTATTTCTGTTCAAACTGTAGATATTTGCAGGTTAAAGTCAGTGGTCAAAAACAACCCAAAGTGCCTTGTGTGTCTAAACGTATTAATATCACATATAACTTCCAAAAGAACTTAACAAGCGTCTTTTTCTCTTGAAGTTGTATGTTCAGCCCAGGCTTTTCATAATTTTTGCACAGAACAAATAGCTTAAAGTCCAGTTTTTTTATGTGGTTCCCTCACAAGTTGGATTCTGCAGTAGGTTAAAAAAAGTGAATAAGTGTGCCAAGTTACATTGCAAACCATCTGATAATTAGTAGTATTTCACTCTGGATCAGTGTGAACAAGTGTTGCACTGACCAACCAGCTGACATCGTCATCCCTAGAGCTTTGCCACAAGCCGGGCTAATAAATAATGAATAAATACAAATGGTGATTGTAAAGTGTAATATATGCATATGCACAATTACCAGTAAATGAAATACATTCTGGTGCATAGTCCTGCTAAATATATCGTCTAAATATATGTAATCCTACAATAACGTGGGATGTGTGTGTTCTCATTTAAAATGAACTAAAACTCCTGAGCATTAACGTTCCATACATAAAGGCTTGTTCTATTTTTTACGTGTGTTTGTATACATTGCCATTACATAGAGAGAGAGAGAGAGAGAGATAGATAGATAGATAGATAGATAGATAGATTTTTTATTGATCCCAAAAAAATGGGAAATAACATTGTTGCAGCAGCAAAAATTTCAGACACACAGCACACGTACAGAGTAAACATTAAATAATGTACCAGATAATGTGTCAAAGGGAGAAATGCCTGAGAAATAAGCCTGAGACTGTTGTCCTCAATGTAGCTGCATGTCATAACAGAAAGAAAAGAGCAGGTAATTGGTCTGAGAAATGATCGCTGTAAATAACTAAATATATATTTTTACAACGTTTAAATAATAAATCAGCGGTCTATATTTTGGGGGAAAATGTATGGTAGCGCAAGCCAATGACTAATGAAATGCTAGATTGGTAAAATCCATAGTATATGTTGTGTTGTGTTGTTTTGTGCGAAAGTTCTTCCTGACAATAATTCACTTTTTTTTATCTAGAGGAAATGTCATGTGTCATTACAATCAAAAGAGTTTATCCTCTTGGGGTCATAAATGTTCTCCGCAATTTCCATGTCAATCTGCCATGCAATCTACAATTAGGTTATGAGAACTCATGCATGCAGAGTTGATATATTTGCAAGAAAAATACATCACCAAAACATTTAGATTTCTCCTCTGGGGACCATTATTATCCACAGCGAATTTAATGGAAGTTCAGTTGTTTTTGGGGGGATATTAAGGCATGCACCATGTCAGTCAAGTATTTTTTTCTTTTAATTTTATAGTTTTTATTGATCCCCAGTGGGGAAATTACAATTTAGTAATGCAATTTAGTAATGCAATATGCAGGAACAGTAGGTTCTGCATACATTGTCAATAGGTGTGTTCCACAGTATAAAGCATACTGTGATATTTGATCTTGTTAAATGAAGAATGGAAACTTTATGCTTTTTATATTAAAGACATGACTGTGAATTACTCTAGCATACTGAATGCTGAAAAATAAACACTTATTAGTATTTTGTATTGGCTTAAATTAAGAAGGATTAAATTAGAAATAAATAGCATTTCAGAGACAACCTCATATGAGATTTCCGGTCACTTCCTTTTTTACATTACATTACATTACATTACATGTCATTTAGCTGACGCTTTTATCCAAAGCTCCTTACAGTTGCTACATATGTCAGAGGTTGCACACGTCTGGAGCAACTTTGGGTTAAGTGTCTTGCTCAGGGACTCATTGGTTGGTTGATGTATTGCAGTGGGAATTGAACCCATATGTCCCACACCAAAGGCATGCATTATATCCACTGAGCCATCATCACCCACTCTTCGCTCTCCTCTTCGCTCATCAGATTGTACAGGTCAACTGGATGTGAGATGTCTTGTCATGAATCTAGCATCAGTGGACGGCCATTCATTTTATAGTGTACTTGGAGAAAAGCTCAAAAACAAAGCTCCATTAAAACTGGTGTGATGATCAATGAACAACAGCCACCTATTTATGAATACTTTATAAGTTGACTGCATTTATAGAGTAGAGTTATATTTGAGTTTAGTATTCTTTGAGGAGATGCCCGCATGTCTGACTTCAAACACGTGGAGTTCATTATAGATTATAGATTCCTTTTCCCCAAGGGCTCTGAACAGATCCTCAAACGGATGGAATGGACATGAAATATCAATAAAAAAACCCTCTAAATTAATATTACCTTTTATGTGCAAATGTGTACACATATCTGCCTTTTATTTTAATTGTGTGTAAGATATCTCTCATTTATGTAAGAGCAGGACACTGAACATACAGGAGAAGTAATGCAAGTGAGGTATGTGATGTGGCATAGACTATCTGCCAGACTTATCATTGATTGATAATAACTCCTCTAAATCCTAATTTCAAAGTGACAACCAGGCCCTGGATGGCCCAAAGTCATAAATTATGTTGATCCTGCAGACTTTAGACCAGGCAATAAATTCCATTCCGAATATATGTCTGCAATACAACTAAATAATGATGCTGGTAAGGTCGAAGCAAACACTGTTCTCCAGAAGCACACCAGTGAAGAATATGTTCATAAAATGTTGATGTTATGTTAAAGCCTGGGTTAAATTTTCTGGTGTTAAATATACAGTAAGTCTGACAAGCCAATCCACTATATCACTTTATCAAGAGCGCCTATAGGCAAAGTGATGATGTTGAATTGTCCTTGAAAGAGTTGAGGCACTGACAAAGATTAAATGGATTATGATCATAAATTCATGTAATGCATCCTCTCACATCCTTCATGTTCCATGCAAGTGTAGTCAGGACTGCAATCACTAATACGTCTATGAGTAGCCCTGCTGACATTTTACATGGCATTAGTTTGAAAATATGACACATGTGAATCTTAAGTCTTTTATTAGTCCTGAAACGAGTCCATTTCAATTAGGATTTATATGATAAGCATAGTTAATCTTAATCCTCAAAGACAGTTTAGTGAAGATGCTGCAAAAGGAGCCTTATAGCATATGGATTTAAATGTGAATACTATTTCTGCTGCTGTTACTAATAAATATGTTTTATTAAAAATAATGATAATATAAACAGCATAATACTTTTCTTAGCTGAGGCTATTCATTTTACTATAAAGAATAAAATACAGAGATAAAAGACAATGGGCATCATAATAGAATAAAAAAAGCACAGCAATAGCACTGCAATTACATAAGTAGCCTAATTTAAAACAGAATACCATGTCTTCTGACTTGCACACATAGTAAAGAAAAACTCATTACATACTGAACATCATAAAATGAGATCCAATAGTGCAGATAAATTATATTTAAGACGCAAGTATTCGAAAGCAATGTAAAAACACAGCTTCCAAATCATATGTTGACCTCCCTCCTGATCATGCATGCTTATGGCCTTGACACAAAATGTTCACTTTTAAGTTGTTGTTTTAATACATTTTGCTTGTTTGCTCATTTCATCAGATCATTACTAACTCGTATTAATGTAGTACTGGAGACCAGTCGTTTCCAACATTGTGGTATGTCCCATGTAACCATTGCTAACCATTTCCCATTTATGTATTTATTTATTTTTTTCCTTCATCACATTTTTACTGGATAGTTTACAGCCACCTAAAGCACACATTTGTAATCTCGGCTACATTCACAGGTGAAACCACATGGGAACGTGACTGACATAGCCTGTTTTACTACTGATATACTGATCAGCATGCGCCATAAATATGCATAGCATTGCACAGGAAAGGACAGCGTTATGCATTATTCAACCACGTCTTGTGCACTCTTGTCTTGGTTTCCAAGTTAAACAAGGGACCAAATCCTTTCACCTTTTCGTACCTGTTTATATCTTGTTATAAAAAAGAAAGAAACTGCTGTGGTTGGTGGTGATTAATTGGTATTAATTTGAAAAAGAAATTATGTTGGAGTCTCCGGACTGTAATATTATGTTACATCTTCTGTAAGAGAGTCAGCGAACGGTTGTAAATGTGTGCATGTGTGTTACAGTATGTTTTGTCCGTATAATCAAATAATGCAGATTGCAGACACAGGGTATCTGGGCACTTGGGGGTTGCAAGTAACACAGTCACAGTGATCCCACTCTCTGTTGTCCTTGTAAGCATCAAAAAGCTATTAATTTGGGTATGCGCAGCGGGGCAAGGAAGCATTTCATTTTTACTTTCTAAGTAGACCGTGAGACAGTGATTGGTGGGCGTTTTTACCTGATTACAGCAGCTACAGATGACGGAACTTTTTTGCTTCATTTTCAGAGCCCATAAGTTATTGCTGTCGGGGTGTAAAGACCATTTCAAACAATATATAAAAAAAGTGTTTATTGGAAATATTTGCCAACCCTGCTTTTAAGTTGATATTGTGAACTTGTTAACTAACATTTGCTTATTTGCACATCAAACAGACATAGGGTAGTCTCGCTTTGCCAGACCTATCTCCACAGCGCTGGGGAGGAAGTTCTGGCTAGTCCACATAGCATTCCGGGATGGGAAAAAAACGTGCTCTGGTTTATTGGCATTTCTTTAAACCAATCACAATCGTCTTGGGTGGTGCTAAGCGGCGAGCGAAGCCACAGGGTTGGGCATCGTTTGGATTTTAACAATTCTGATTCCAATTGCGATTCTTCCTCTAGATTCCGGTTCTTATCGATTCTCGATTCTTTGAGGGGTGGAGTTAAAACGGGTCACATGCTTATTTCACAAATAAGAGGAAAGTTTTATTTTGATTCAATGGTGGGTTGCAGTTTTACAGGGCTTTTTCAACATAAAATAAAGCCACACTAGAGCGCTGCTTGCTGTGCTCCATGGCTGCAACAAAACAAGCGCCTGGCCACTACGGAAACCAAAACTTGCGCATGTTAAATTTGGAACCCATGATCAGATTTGAAACCAGATCCTCCAAACGATTCCAAACGATTCCAATAAAGAAACGATTCCACTGGAATCGTAGTTTTTGAAACGATTCCAAGTAGGAATCGGTTCTCAATACCTGCCTCTGCAAAATAGCCTCGGGAACGAACTTGTTTTGGTGGAACATGTGTACGTTCAAAGGTTGTTTTAGTCGTGCAACAGAGAACTGGACAGTTAGTCTCGCTGGCTGTCTGGATTTACCCTGCAGCGATCTGAGGAGCAGTTAACCATAGTCCTCATAAATCCACCGGAGTTTAAAATTCTTACACAATGAAAGTGGAAGGTAACGGACGATGTGAAGGTCCTTCGGCAGAATTTCCGGAGGCAACAGAGCAATCCCGGGAGTGGAACGTTGTGGATATAGACTAGACATAGGGTAACATTCATTTGGAGTCGTGTTCTGGCCATTTGAGTTGCTGTTTGTTTTCCCTTTGGTGTCTGGCAGGTCGTGAACAGTAGGTTTACAGCTTCTTCTTTTTTTTTTTACAGCCTAATGCATCTGGAATTGACGCTGATGAGAGATAGTGGACCAGATCAGACAATAATAGACAGAATAACCAATAAAACAATCAAAATGTTTGCTTTGACAATAACCTTTTTTTTCTATCCACCCCTTCGTCCATCCATTATCTATACATCCTGGGAAGGCAGGGTTGAGACAAATTGACAGTAAATCAGAACCAGAAACCGGAGCATCCACGCAGACATGCACACTACACATGAACAGGCAGACAGCCGGAAGGTTCCAACCCGGAGCGTTGTTGCTATGAGGCACCACCCATAGATCTCTATAGATTCAATCTATTTGCATATTTCCTAGCTGCATAAACTGAAAGAATAATGTCTTAGATTTATTAACCAAGTGTATTGTTTGAGCCCTGGGAATCCTCCTCCTGACTCATTTAGCCTCTTGGGCATGTCATTCACCTCCCCCTCATCACCTCTCCCAATTGGAGCTCAACGTTCTGTCATGCAAACTACTTTTTGCCAAATCAAATTTGAATGGATTGGAGGGATGACAACCATTCCCAGTGAATGGATTTGCAAGGGACTTAGTTCCTTCCTTTCTTGGCACACATCCCTGCTTCAAGAAGCAGCCACAAGACAGAGTGCCCCTTGCAGCTGCCGCCGCACATCTCGGCTATCACAGTTGGAATATCTTATATTCCTGCAGTGTATTTCATACATAACGTGATTGGATACATCCAGTGGAGATCTGGCAGACTTGCTTCTAATCTAGTTACTGCCACATCTGGATTAAATGAACTGTGAGCCAAGTAGATGTAAGATGGTGCATTGTTTTACACATATTTCATTATCAAAGCAGAACCTTGTTCATCTGCCATCTGAGAAATGGAGGTTGTTTTCTCTGGTGAAATGATTGGATGAATACATTATTGTATTAGTCCTTACTCTGAACCTCAAAGGTAAAATGGTTTATCCTAGCATGTAATCATAGGAAAGAGCTGCAGTGTGAGTTATTTAACAACTGCTCATCGCAAACTGTTTTGAGAGAGCGGACTGTGATTGCTTGTGAAGTCAGAAAGCCAATACTGTCCAGTTGTGCACAGCTGGTACATTTAAGGTTTGAACGAGCTGACAGCTTCACTATTGTTCTGCAGCACAACATGACAGCAATATGTTAGCCCAACATAGCTGTCACATGTAACATGCGGCTGTCCCACAGCTATTGTCTTTTTTCTGGTTGTCCCCGCGGCATCCTTTGGATTCTTGTTAAATATAACTGTTGGAGGCACCCTACAAATGGTTAGCTGGGGACATAATGATTTTTTGATGCCCTCTGCTGGTGCCTTGTAGTTGCTAATTGATGCTTGTGGAGTCCTATTAATAATAATGTGATTCAAAAGAATATACACTGGAAAACTATGAAAACAAACAAACAGCGGGGCGCCTGGATAGCTCACCTTGTACAAAGGCTCAGTCCTTGTCGCAGTGGCCGCAGGTTCAACTCCGACCTGTAGCCCTTTGCTGCATGTCATTCTCCCTCTCTCTCCCCTTCCACAACTTCATCTGTCCTATATAATAAAAGCCTAAAATGCCCAAAAAATAATCTTCAAAAAAAACAGCAGAGCGACGAAAATCACAAAAGCATTTCAGTCGTCAACACAAGATAAAAGTGATGTTTGGGAGGTCTTCCGCAATTGCTTTTGTTCATTTTATCCAAACCTCATAACTGAGCTGAATTGGACTCAGCGGTGCTGTTGCCATAGAGCTGCCGCCTCAGCAGAGTGGCATCATGAGACATAATTAGGCAGTCAAAAGTCAATCTTCACTCCTTTACAAAGTGTATAATCAAACTTCATTGTTTACATACATACATACATACACATATACAACATATCAGAGGATAATTTTATACTTGATATAGGCTACAGTACATAAATTGCATTGTCACCATGGTTACCTCCTCCACTCTGACTGACTGCCTCACCGATATTCAAACCTGGATGCAAACCAACTTCCTCCGATTCAAGTACAATAAATCTGACACGATTATCATCAGCCCTAAATTCCTCGCAAAAAACACCCACAACTTCAGTCTCTCCGTTAACAACTCCAACCTGTCTCCATCCCGCACATCTGTAACCTCGGAGTCATTTTTAAAAGCAACCTCAGGGCTGGGTACCGAATTCAAGCCTTTTAAGGCACAGACCGAATTGCCTCCATAGTATCGAGTATCAAAAAATGCCTTTTCATTCAATACCAAATTTCAGTACCTAAGGAGTAAATCTCATCAGCATCAGTGAGCCAATAAGCATGCAGCATGCTTCTACCAAAATCTAATAATGCTGCTGACTGGCTGTTTAACGTTAAATGTTGTAGAGACACGCAGGAAAAACTCTACGTGAAGCACGGAGGCGGGGCTCACGTAGTAAGAGCTGAAAAATAAATCAAAAGATTTGTGCCGAACTGTGTAATGCTGTAATTTCTTTTTGTTAAAATGGATTCTATAAAATTGGCATCGAAAAAAAGGTATTGTTTATACGATACCCAGCCCTACTTCTTCCACCTCAAAAACATTGAACTTCCCACCTGTACACATCACGTGATTGTCCTAACCTGGACACATTTAAATCACTCATCAAAACCTACCTCTTTAGGTTAGTACAGTATTTGCTGGTTTTATTGTTTTACTTGCTTTTGTTATGCTTGTTTTTTGTGTTCATTTTATTGCAATACAACCTATTACAACCAATTACAACCTGATCTCAAAGAATTTCGTGAAATGAACATGGCCCCTTAACTCAAAATCTGTGGCAGTGTCACAGAATCGCCGAAAATTCCGTGATGGGCCCACGGAATAATTCCGTGAAATGAACACGGCCCCTTAAGTTAAGGAAAAGGTTGTGGGTGAGTGGGACAACAACGGTTTGCGTTTAGGAAAAGAAGAACGGGACGGCCGTATACAGCGGATGGGTTGAGTTTAGGAAAAGAACAACTGGACAGTTGGGTTTAGGAAAAGAACAACAGGACAGTTGGGTTTAGGCAACGTAACACGCAGGACACGATCCCCGGTCTCCTGGGTGAAAGTCCTGTGTTGTTTGACCCACCCACCACCCCAACCAACCTCCTTATGCGGATTTTCGGCCTTTCATACTACTCGCTACCGTTGTCGCTCTTAATGCTACGTCATCTTCTCAGTGACTTTACTTTGGCATTGTTTTCCGTGGTGGCCACACGGAATTTTCACACATTCCGTGCCACCACCACGTAATGTGCTCTTTACAGTTCGTGATCATTTCAAGGAATTCTGTGAGACCAGGCTGTTTTTTAAATGTGCTCATTGTTTTGGTTTTATTGTAAAGCGTCTTTGAGTACTTTGGAAAGCACTATATAAATAAAATGTATTATTATCATTATTATTATTATTATTATTATTATGTAATTTCATGTCCATATTGAGGTTAAAGTATATATCCTGAAGATCATCTGTGTTTTTAGATTTGATAACACCTGAAGTGATAACTGGAGAGAAGTGATTTTATCTGCTCAGCCTTTGTTTTGCCATAAGCCCTTAAGTGGGGACTGGAAGAGAACATTACATCCCTATTGTTGTTTTGGTCATGTTATGCATTTACAGAGAGACACTACATAATATAACAACAGCTGGGCAAGCAAGGCATCTATCAGTATCCATGGTGATGGATGTTTTCTGTTTACATTGCCAAGCGCATCCCACAGCCAACCTTTGCATTTATAAATTCCCCCCTAATATGGAGTGGCGCTGGAACGAGGAGTCGATCAGTCAATTAGTCGACAGATAATTTTCCTAATTAGTGAATTGTTTAAAGCTGCAAAAATCGACATTTTGATAATAAAAATGGAAAAGCTGTTGCTCATAGTGAGGAACCCATGAGAATTAGCACTTGACCCGGCAGTTCATCTAAGCTCTTCAGTTCTTTCAGCTAAGTGTTTTGCTTTTACGGTCTGCAACTTTACTGTTCTGGTTCACTCTCTCACTGTCCTCATAAACCCAATTATAAAAAATAAATAAACCCAGCAGCAGGCAGGCAGGCAGCTATTTTCAGTGGAAAAAGCTCTGATGAAACCCACTGTAAGCTACCTGCCCAGCACTAAACGAATGGCAAACAAAGGTAGGAGCTATAGCGGGTGAACATAGTAGAGCATTTAGCAGCTACAGAAACAGATATTTGCTGCCAATTTTTTCTTATTCTTATTATTTATTTTATAAATATCAAATACACATTAATTAACATTTCTGTAAATGTGTCTGTGTTAGAGCAACAGGAAACAACAAGAAATTAGTACAGGTTAAACTATACAGACAGAAGTCAACAAGACACCATACAGACAGCTAGAGCAACAAATAAGCATTCTCAATAAGCCATGCAGAGCTACAGGAAGCAGCAAGACATTAGCACAGTTACAGTTACATCAACAGTATCCCCATTCAGTATAAGAAGCCATGCAAGCATCAAAACAGCCAAGCAATACAGACCCGTTCCATCTTCTTGCACCGTTCCACCATGCAAAGCAGTAACAAGCAGTATAAAAAGATGCAATAGGCTACATCACTCATGAGGGAGGAGTTAATACAGCACAGGTTAATAAGATAGTAAAATAGTTCAAATGCAAGTTAATTTCATGCATACCCAAGAAATGCAGAGCGGGCTATATTTGACACCGGGAAAGACATCACACATCAAGCGTGTTAGCAGCAGGTCAGAAGTGATAACAACAATAATATAAAATTATTCATTTGGTAGATTGTTCCACCTATTAGAGGCTCTAACAGAAAAACATCATTGACTAAAGGAGCTGGACCTGTAAGGGGTTACACAGTCCCCTCTCAGAACAGACCAGAACAGATTTTGCTTCATTTCTAATGGATGTGTTACTAGGCAACTGCACAATTGCCAACTTTATAAGGTGTTGATTCATCAATGTTGTGGTAAAGATTAAGTTTGAATATCAAATATCAGCATCGTTGATGTTGCTTTAAATCATGTATCAAGCAAAACATTTGCTGGTTTCATCTGCTCAAATGTGAAGATGTACTGCTTTTCTGTTTTATTAGAAATTGAAGTATATGACTAATGACAGATTAATCAATAATGAAAGTAATCGGTCCTTGCAGGCTTATTATGGATCTTCCTCAGTTGCGAGTAGACAACACTTTATAATGGAGGGTTAATCGAGATGGACCGGTTTGGGAGGGGGGGTCATCACATGCATTTTAGAAAGAATTGAAAACATAATTATTAGCTTTGAGCAACAGCAGCTACTATACCCAAATATGTTAAATCAAATGTGTACTGGTAAACCTATCTGAGTTTAAGGACAAGAAGAACAGGGGCGGATGCTCTCAAGACTATCAAACCAAAACAACAATGACTGATTTCAATTACAAACTGAAATGATTAATGAATATAGAGAAAACTCATGCTTGCTGACAAAATGCTGCACAAAAAAAGAAAAATGTGTGCTACGAGATAACAGAGACATTTCAGTACTGCGTCTTCATAGTTAATGGAAATACTAAAGTAACATTTTCACAATAGAGATGAAGAAGACTGTCAGGCAGAGCAGAGGTCCATTACAAAGGAGTGTGGGGGTGAGTGACATCTCGGTATAGCACCTTTAATAAAAGGAAGGCTATATTTCTTTTTTACACATTGGAGTTTTCACAGAGGTATGCATCATCTCTTACATAATATGTCATTGTCATCCTTAATTTCGTCTTCTCCATCTTTAAGTGCTATGCGTGGAAAAAAACACTTTTCTTTTAGAAATGTCTTACTTACTTTAAGGTGACATGCACAATCAAAACACTGACTACGTTTACATGCACATAATATTCTGGTTTTTGCCCTTATTCCGAAAAAGACAATATTCCGAATAAGCTGTTTACATGGCTGATGAAAGTGAATATTCCACTAATATTCCCGTTTACATGTAACGTTAGCCGTGCAAAATACAATTTTTTTCTAAGTTTACCAGCAGCAGCAGACTTGTTGGACCGTGCGAACACATATCCAAAAACCTGTTGATATCCAAGTCTTTGATAGTGTTTAAAAGTAGCTGTGTTTCTCCTTCTTATCAGGTCTGCAGCCTTGCAAATTGTTGGATGGTTGGTTTGTGTACAGCAACCATAGCAACGCACAGAGCTGACCATAAGCCGTAAACAGAGAGACCATAAACTGGGGTAAAAAACCTGATTGAGCAGATATTCTGAATACGCTGTATACATGTCCAAAGAATGTCTCTAAAACCTGAACAATACTGAATTATCCCACGTCTTAATCGGAAAATGCTATATTTGGAAAAAGGCCTTATTCGGAATATCCAACCGGAATATGCTGTTTACATGACATGTATCAAATTCGGAATATTGTCATATTCAGAATAATAGTGGAATATTTGTGTGCATGTAAACGTACTGACTGTCGCACACAGATTATAGCTTATGTTTGCAGTTTGGCAATGTGATTCAAGATTGTTTGTAGCTTGCAAAACCCCAAATGTGCCATGGGACTGCAAAGTAGCTGCACTTGCTATAACAATGACTTCTTGTTGCTATTTCATTTGCAAATGTATGCAAATCCTCTTGACACTTTATATTTGTGTAATTTCTGCTCAAAAGAAAATGTCCACTTTGTTATACTTTGGATTGCATTGTTTGCCCTACTTTCCGCCACACCAACTTGGCATGCTGAAGCACTCAGCACTAGCCCACAGTGTCTGGCAGAGACATGTGTCTAGTGCACCTTTCTGTGAGCCTCCCTGCCAGTTATGCTTTCTAGGGCCACAGTCAAACACAGAGGGACGGGGCCCTCGCTATCCATCTCACAGCAAGATCTGGAGTGTGATCTGCTCCCTGCCTGCATGTTTTTTAACCCTTGAATTAATGAGTATGCAGCAGGATTCATCACTAGGGCTTGTTTGTGTCAAGTAGTTTATAATAGCACTGATCGCTTGAGACCAGCTGCTCCAGGAATATGTAGACACACTTGAAAAGTTCATAGGTTTCACATATTCAAGCTTCACATACTAAGTCCATATTGCTATGCAACTTGGCAGGTGATCGTTGAATCATGAAATGCACAGGCATACATATTCTACAGCAGTCAGAGTGTGAATGAAAAATACATGACTGTCAGATCTGAGATTTCATTGCGCCTTTCTGGTGGAAAGGAAGCTGTGGAAAGCATCTGGCTTCCTGATGATGGGAATGATAAATTCTGCATTGACGTTAGGGTTTGGATAACATCACTACTAGATATTATGCATTACTATCACCACAGCCTCTAGAAAGAAGCAGGCACTTGTTACGTTAAACAGCAAGAGGTATGCAGATGGTTATCTTACATCCCACAGAAGCTGAATAATAATAAACAAAGTCATGAGCTCAGAAAACCCAAAGGTCGACAGCCTTGCTGGAATAACACAAGAAGGGCTGAGCGCTACAAATGCCTGTGAAGCTGAGGTAATAATTTAGATGTGCCGCCAGAAGACAGATCTTACTGAGCTCTTAGGAAACCATGACGGCACCTCATCCGTCATCTGTCATCCTCCCTTCAGCCCATCTCCTGGGCCCGGCTAGAGAGCATCCTCCGTCTCTCCTTGCCCACATAGACAGACACATACACCCTCAAATATGATGGATGAGCGGGGGTGTGCACACACGCCTTACTCTTTCATCTGAGCATGACTCCATTTACACCTACAGCATTACCAGTGGACACTGTCTGGCTGGTGGATCCCAGTGCTGTCCTTAACCTACCCGGTTTTATGAACTAATGCAGACAGATTTTGGCTCTTGTTCTGTGACTCCAATCTTAAAGCTGCTGTTAAAGTAGATGCAACCGTTTGAATGAGCTGGTGCCATTAAGAAGGAGAACATGTATTAGCATATTAAAATATTCCTTCCGGCAGAGAATAAAAAAGTTAAAAATAGTGATCCACAGTGAGATCTGTATCACGATAATTTGACTGTAATCTGTCATGAAATCATGTTTGGATGTGTATAGCCTAGACTATGAGTGTACTACTGTATAATTCAGTTGAGTTGAGGCCAATGAATGTCAGAAACGTTTTTGATCTTTTTTCTTTAACTGGGAAAAGTCAGTCTGTGTTTTGGTACGTTTTTACACCTTATTTACTTTAATGTCCTAAGCACTGTTAAACTCAGACAGAGCTTTATGAGAAAATATGTCATGAATCTCTACTTTTTAAATAATCTTCATTATTTAGTAAAGCTGGCAGCTGTTATGATTTCTGTCTCTTAAGAAGCCATGAGATATGCAGTATTTTCAGTACAGTAACAGTAAATCACCTTGGTCGGATTTGCTTTTAGGGAAATTACAAAGTTATTTACAGTTTCTAATATGACACACCTGTCAAAGCCTGTTTCATATTTAATATGTTCGTGTCACTCCTCATTTTTCTGTAACTAACAGATTTCACAGGCACTTCTTTATGTAAAAGATGACTCCCAGCAAGAGGTCATCACCCGTGATGTTTGATTACTGTACATGTGTATAAATTAGGGCTGTCAGAATTAACGCGATGCGATTAAGGGTCGAGCATAATGCGTTAATTTTTTTATTTTTTATTTTATTAATCGCATGCCGCCATTTATTCATTTATTTTCACTTCACTCGGCTTTGCGTCGTGCCTAACAGGCTACTATTTAGCCGTACTTCCTCGTAACACATCCTGCTGCTGCAGGAATAGCAACGCGGATTTCGGTGCCTCATTCTGGTGCCACTGATACGTCTGCGCTGCTCTCTGATGCTCTGAAACAGATGTTACAGTCAAAAGGAACATTGCTGCACGTGACGCTAGTTAACACTATACTCGACAGCAGCTAACGTTAGCCTACCGCTAGCTAGCAGCTGGATTAAACACGGTTACAATGCTACGATTCCAACACCGGGATGTAACAATCTGCAGCTGCTGTTGTCGGAAAAACACAGATGGTGCGTTCAATGAAACTGGTAATTTACAGCCTCGTGGTGCATTCAAAGTTGTTGTTAAATTCAAATGTGTGACTAGATTAAATATATAATAAACAAATACAAATCTTAAAATCAAGTTCATAAAGTCACTTTCTTTGCATTCATTTGATTCCCAATCAAGATACACTGGTAATAATGGCTTTCCATTGTTTATATGTACTTAAAAACAGTTCTGAAATGCAGAATAATAAAATTTTAATCATGTGATAAAACATGCGATTAATCGCGATTAACTATAGAAATTCAACGATTAATCGCGATTAAGAAAATGTAATCGTTTGACAGCCCTAGTATAAATATGAAGGCGTCACTTCTTAACTTAAGACAAAGATAAGTTTTACATTAAATATAGACATTATGTAACCCTTTAAAATTAAAAATCCCCATAGCAGTTGCTATGTACAGTAGTTAGTCTATATCCACAACCTTCCACTTCCGGGATTGGCCCGTCGCCGCCGGAAATTCCGCCGTATGTCCTTCTTTTCGGCCGGATTTCCGTTACCTATCGCTTCCTTTGTCATGGAATTCTAAACTCCGGTGGATTTATAAGGGCTATGGTTAACTGCTCCTCAGATCTCTGCAGGGTGAAACGAGACAGCTAGCTAGACCATCTGTCCAATCTGAGTTTTCTGTTGCATGACTAAAACAACCTTTGTTCCACCAAGACAAGTTCCTTCCCGAGGCTATTTTGCAGCGGCACCAGGGCTCTGTGCGTACCCATGAAGATTGTGATTAAAGAAATGCCAATTAACCTGAGCACCTTTCTCTCCCATACCGGAATGCTGTGTGGACTAGCCAGACCCTCCTCCGCAGCGCTGTGGAGGTAGGTCTGGCAATTTTTAAAATATGTTCTTGTCTGTATATAGTTTTATATAAACAAATATATCACTACATAATAATAACCTGACTGCTTATCCTCAGAGTTAATGTGTATTAAACACCCTCCCTCTTCACCTCTATTATGATATCATAATCCATCACATGCATTCTAATGATCTATTGTGCATATGTTTGTTACCTCCTGAGTGAGTATAGATTATACTACCACTTTACCTTTATTAATTTGGAGCTGAAGGGCCACGTATTTAATTTGAAGATCTGCCATTTTCTCTTTTCATATTCTAGTTTCTAACCTCTGAAACACAGACTCCGCCAGTTACATAAACTATTGTAATAAAAATGCCAAATCCACCTTACAAATCCAAATCAACTGCATTGAAATTGTGCGTTTTTTTGCTTAGTGATTCTGATAAACGGTATTTCCTCACTTTCTTGCCACAGATTTATTCAATTCCTTGTGCAATTTCTGTTTTTAGTTTACTATTGCTTCCCTGTTTATTTAGGTGTTTATTTTTTTACCGTTTTCTATTTATTTATTTTTTTGCTGATCCTGCTCCTATCGATTGGCTGTACTTTGCTGCAGCTGAGAGGGATGGGTAGGTGGTGCGCGGGCGTTTTATGATCCGTCCTCATCCTCTTTCCATCCTGTAAAGTGCTTAACGACAATCAATCTTAACTCCCCTCCTTGGGAGATAACGCCGACCATGATGTTGGTATTGATTTGTAAAGAGGCCTCCAGGTGGTCTTTAGTCATTCCACAAACCTCACCTACCTGCCGACACAGAAAAATACTGATTAAGAAGTAATCGAGGAACCCATGAAACATAACCTCTATTAATTAAATTAGTTGGCTAGTGAATGGAGCAGTTAGATTAGTTGGTTACATAATGATTTGTGTACATAGATTTATGCCGCAGTTACCATTTGCACAGGAGTATATCCTTCTTCTTCCATTTGAATTGGGTTTTTGTATGGCTGCTCAGCTTGAAATTTTGCACAAAAAGACTGTAACATCAGATTCTGTGTATTGATTAATACAACCCCCTGATCGTATTTGTTATCCATCAGCCATTTTATAGGATTTCAGAGGAGAGAAAATGGTCTTGTTAAGTTAATGTTTTATCTTCAGGACAACTAAGGAGCGCTCACTGGTCCCAGACTTTTTTTTTCTCTAAACATTGATTTTGTACACAAATGTGTCTGACATTATGATTTGTTTGTACTTGGCTCAGTTTGTAAGAGGAGGCCTTGTTAAATAAATGATGTCTGCAAGATATCAAAAATATTAAAATTAGTACTATTTGTGGATAAAACAAATATTTTTACGTTCTGGGGGGAACTCAAAGGAGCTACTGGAGACTATTACTTCAGAACTGCGCAGATTAAAAAGGTGGTTTGACAGAAACAAATTCTCATTAGGTAAGAGGTTTGGGGCGATACTTAAAAATGTCCACTATCATCACTATCTAAAACATAACCATATGAAGTAATATAGAAAACTGTATTATATTGAACTATACAGTATCTTAATGCATTCTGTCAACTCAAATATCCTATATGGCTTTAATAGAAAAATGTATTTGACACATCGTGATGCATCGAGATATCGAATCGAAGACATGATAATCGTAATCGAATCGAATTGGGAGATTAGTGAAGATTCACACGTCTACTATCTATATTGCAAAAAAGAGCCATACAATACGATACGATAATTAGGGATGTCCCGATCAGGTTTTTTTGCCCTCGAGTCCGAGTCATTTGATTTTGAGTATCTACCGATACCGAGTCCCGATCCGATACTTCTATAATATATAAAAAAAGAATAAAGAAGAGCGAAAAAACAGATCCAGGATGTTCCTTATTTTTTATTTAATTCACCTTATTTTAACATTCAACAACTCTGTTAACAAACAGAGCACTTCTGTTACATATCTCACAGTTTGCTATGGCAATGTTGTTGTCATCAACTTTATAATACCTCCAGACCGCAGACATACTCGCGCTTTCCGCTTCAAGCTGCTTCCGTGTTCTACTTTGCCGGCATTTAACCAATAGCGTCTCTGCAACAAAGTGATGTCATGCCGCACGCGTTGCTGTTTCTGTGTGGAGTCAAAAGGGTCTAACTCTGTGCCACCGCATAACTATAGAAAAATAATGAGAATATATATACATATATATCCGAGTCCTGATCGGGAGGTAACGTCCGATTCCGATCGAATGTATAAAGCAATAAATAGCGTAATCCCTGGCAATATTGAAAAAAAAAAAAATGTAATAAAGAGAGGGGTATAATTGGGGTTCTATTTAAAACATATTTTTGTCCATACAACATTAAAATGTTTTTGTATTTCTCTATGTGGAGTGAAGCTGTAGAACGGATCGAGTGCAGTGCTAAAGCAACGCCCAAGCATGAGCCAGTTCAAAAAGTTGTACACAAATATTGTTTTCACAAGGCACAGGGAGGAAGAAGGGCTTTGACAAGGTGTCCTCACAAATTGTTTATTTATTTACAATATTCATTTTCTATGGTGGATATATACATATGTAAATATGTATGTTTCTACTTTTTGGTGTGGGAATATAGTGTACATATAACTATATGTAGCAAATTGTAAAGAATGTGTTACGATAGAATATGATATAAATATGAAGCCAATCTGATGATTATTAATGAGTAATGGAGATGGGGTAGGATTAAATTAGTGTATGCTTCTTCGTATTCCTTTTCAGACATTTTAAGTTAATATTGCTTTTGTTCTTTTAGCTTTTATTGTATCATTTTTACATCAAAATAAAGCCTTCATTCATTCATTCATTCATAAGAGGCTATCCTAATGGAAGCTCACTGCTTCGGTCCTTTGACACCCACTGTCTATTCTGATTAAGAAAGACATTGAACTGCCACTGCAGGAGCACCGCCAGTATCTTAGCCTGCAGTTCCATCTGAACTGTGATGAATTTACATCATCTGCCTCTACTGAATGTGGAAGGGAACGGTCTCCTCCTCACACTTTATTGATGATGTGGGATAGTGTGGGTGATATAGGATATTAGAATTTTCTAATCCGTCCACACTAAATTCTTATCTACATATCTTCTATCTGAAAGGTATCAAATCATTCAATGCATTACTCATCTGTATATTCTTTGTCAGTCCTTAAACCTTTTTACCCTTGAGAACATTTTTCAGAGTAAAGATGTTTAATGCATCAGGCTCAGGACTGCACCTTACAGATCAAACAGGGCGGCATGAATGTAAGGAGCTGATTTTGTCATTTCTCACCGCTATGAGGCCGAACACACACAGACGCGTCACAAGTCAGTGCATTCTGGTTTGCTTTATCGTGACACGCCACAGCGTTTATGACAAAATAACAGGTCACACTAAATTGCCCTTAACTGTGGTCCCTGTGCACTCCTCAGTGCCTAAAGCACTCACATTAATCACCATACTCATGCATTTAGTTTTTCTGAGCTGTGCTGTATAGGTTCACAAGAGGCGGTAAAACTGTCGAGAAAGTTACCGGATAAAATATATAACACTCTAGCCCATTTTAGATGCATCTCTTTGTCTTCATGTTTATGCTAATAGGCCTCATTATGATGCTTTATCGAAATCTGGGCCCGCACAGGAAGTCACATGACGAGGATTTGGTAAGCTCTTTTGGAGGTCATTCAATTTAAATGGGGACCTGGTGTTATTAATCAAAATAATGTTTCCTGGAGAAACAAGGCCTGTTGGACAGCAGTGTTCAACAACGATGGGAACACGGAGCGATTTGACTATGTACCAACGTATCCATATTGGCATGGCAAAGAAGTGGAGGCAGCTTTGCATAACTCTTCATTGTTTCTCTGCACTTATACACACAAATAATCTGGCCTAGAACCTATGAGAAAGGCTGCAACATTGTTTTCTTTTGCAAAATGGGTCACATAATATTTGCAATATTAGGCATGTAGCTTCTGGTAAAACACCCGCAAGAAAGACTTAAAAGTCTTATGTTTCTGCAGATATTGCTGTCTTTAGTATACATATGAACGTATATACTTAAAAAAAAAAATGTCCCTCTGAATTACTCCTTACGGACATCTTATTTAAAGTACATAGGTGCTGTGTAAAGAATCGACAACAGAATTGTGCTGTTAAGTCCAGATATACTGATGGCCTATATTTTTCACACTGGTTTCCACTCATCTTTGCTTCAAATTAATTCAGTGCATAAAAGAAATTATCAGCTTGGGTGTTTTTCACATCAGTCACACAAGGCATTTAAAAAAGGAGGCTTTTGTGGTCAAGCATACAAGGGTCAGAAAGTCAATACTGACGCCATGTCCCACTTTAATGACAAATAATATGAAAAGATGATTTTATTTGACCTACATGAAGACAATTTTGAGCCTTTATAAGCCATAAAAAGAAAAAATATATTCTATTTTTTAAGACTTACTGCAGTGCAATACTAGAAACAGTTATCATGCATTTGTAGACTGCACACTAACTCTAGAAAGCCTGATTTTTATACAAATGAAACTCAAGAATACGTATAAACGTACTGTGCTATTTTTGCAAATATGTTAAACCTTTCTCAGAATAGTTTGGCTTCACATTCACAAACAGAAAGTGGTCTTGTTGCCCCCAGAAGCATCTTAAACTGGCATATTTTCATTCACCTCAGAGTGGAAACGTTTACACTATTCACAGCCATTTCACCAGCTGAGTTTTATTTATTTATTTTTTTTATTTTTTTATCCACAAAGGGGCTTTAATGTAATATGCATACACGGAAATACTACTTCAGTTATCTGGAACTGCTGTAATGAGAGAAAACATGGTCCATTAAGGTCCATCATCCTACGCTGCTTACTGTGAACACTGAATACGAACAAAATAAAAGCAAATAAAGAAAAAAAAAAATCCTTGGGGTCTCTCTGGGGGGGGAAGTTTCTTTAGAGTGACACATGCACTAACAAATTAGAAGTGGTAAGGTATACAGTAGGCTATGTGTTGTTTTTCCCTCTCTCCTTAGTCTTAGCCTTAAGCTATAGACAGGTGACGTGAATAAATTAGCGGGAATCATACAACATGCAAATGCTTCTATACAGGGACCAAGAGGACACCTAACTGTCTGATTGTGAATGATATGCTAAGCAAACACTGTGTTTATATTAATCATTTACGGTATGTTAACTCACACTACACACCAGAATCAGAAAAGGGTTTAATGCCACAATTAGTTACACTTACATGGAATTTGCCTTGGTGAATAGTGCATACATTAAACAATATTTGCATAAGAAAAAAGAGGCTGAATGGGTTGAGTGCAGAATGTGCAAATAATATATCTATGTGCAATGGGCAGATGTATAGTCCAGGATGAAGGTTAATGCAAAGTGTAGTGACGGCGTGGTGCTCACACTGAATGAAATCGCGGAAACTCCGGTTGGTATGTTTATTACAAGATTACCATGTCCTCTACAATTGTTGACAAAAAGAGAGAAAGGCAGCATTACTTTGTGTAATTCTACTATGAACAAAAAAGTAAGAGGAAAAGGGAAAAATATAAAAGCCGAAGATTGCTGGACGATGCAGCAATCTTCACCATCATCATCAAAAACCAAATGAGGGAATATCATTTTGACGTTTATCCCTCCAGTAGAGTTCCAGAGACTTGGAGAGTCTATGTCAAGCTGCACTTAAAACTGTAGTGGTGGAACAACACCTTACTAAGACAAATTTTTATTTTTTTATTTTATTAGTTTTGTATCTCAGGTGCGTAATTCCATGTAATCCATTCCATTACCGTACATTTTTTTTATGTCTGGGGTCCACTGTAGTTGTAATAATTGACAGCTTTGACACAATGCCAGGAGAAGGCAGGGATTGAACCACCCAGTGGTGGAACATAATTACATGTACCCATCTGTACATACAGAGAGTGCAATTATACAGTGCTTGTACTTTACTTGAGTATGTCAATTTTACCATTTCACTATTGTACTTTTTAGTCAACACATCCTCATAATACCTAAATGACATTATAGGTCGATTTCCAAAGACTCCCAAAACAACACATATGACTGTTCTATTTACTGTTACAGCGTGGCGGTTTAATCATGTCACCGTAATCATGTGACCGTTCTTTTTAACATAATGGCCGCACTTTAAAACACGTAGTAGACATTGTGAAACAGAACTAGCTACGTTTAGGCAACACAAATACTTTGTTAGGGTTAGTAAAACATCAGGGATTGGCTTAAAATGAGTCACGTAAAACTTGTAAAATGAAGATGTAACATGTCGTCTAACAAAAATTGCGTAACGGACTAAAACTTTGTTTGAACCATCCACCAACCCAACCTTCTTCCTTATGCGGAATTGTGCGCTCCTATTTAAGATATAGTTACTAGTTACTTTGCAGATTCAGATACATAACATATGATACTTTGATAAAATACAAGTATTTTTACATTGTTGCATGGCTGCCATAGCAGCCCTGAACAAACTGCCTCGCTGACACTGTTGAAGCTGGGATACTAGAAGGGCCATTAATATATTCATGAAGATTGTGTGTATTGCCTGTGAAAACAGGGTTCCCTCAGGGTCCACAAATCTACATCTATTTATATAAAAAAGAGAAAGTTCTCTGCGCTTCTGCAGACCACAACAATCCGGGGCAGGACAAAAACGGTATAAAGTAACAAAAAATAGCCGGTGCAACACAGATGTGTTCTTACGTGATAGGACTCTGATGAAGATGTAACTCTACATCGAAACGTTAGTCACTGTTTTGCACCTTAAGTAATAAAACTATCAATTAAAAAGACATCTGTGTTGCACCGGCTATTTTTTGTTACTTTCAACATCTATTTATCCTTTACTAAAGTATAAGATCTAAATAATTCTTCCATCAATGCCCTACCATTAAACCTGTGTACGCAAGTTTTCGAGTCAGTGTAGACTTGCGGTGCAGCATATAATCAGTTTAACAGGAGAAGGAGAAGTCATCAGTTGATCACTTATCGGCAATGGCTCTTTTAGAAGACCTCTATGCGCCGGTACAACAGTGCACACGGACGCACATGGGCCACGATGGAGCGCTCCATCGGATCGATTGAGGTCAGATGGCTCTGTCTTGCATCAGCGGGGGGACCCTACTATACACGCCAGAAAAAGTCTGCAACATTGTTTTAGCCTGTGGGGTTCTGGAGCCAGATGACCCGATGCCCAGAGAGCAGTGTCCAGCACAGCCCCAACTGGGGTTATACCAAGGAGACAGGATATTATTCCTCACTTTTAAAAGGTATGTTTGGCAATGATATTCAGGGCGGAGGACACGTGCTCTCTCTCTCACAGCTCACAGTTGCCTTGCTGTGACTCATGAAAAAAATAAAAGACACTGCATAGACTCTGCTACTGTGCGTTTATTTAAATATAGGTACATCTACATGTAGGCCAAAGAGATTGCAATATAAGTCTGTATATTACTATTATCACTATAGCATACATATGTCAAGGATGTATAAATTAAATAAACTTCAGCTGGAGTCCGATTTACTACGGCAACACTTTTGACCGCATCAGTGATCTCTTTCCATTCCGCATTCTTTCTACAGCCTTTAATACCAGTTTCAGGCTGCCAAATAGTACACACATTAGTGCAAATGAACCTGAGATATCAGGGTTTCAATCTCCACCTCTGGAAAGTGCCGCTTCTCAGCCGGATTACGTCTCACCATGTCGTAAATTGTAGGGGCGAGGCCTCAAAACTGAGAATATATTGGGGCGTGATATTTAAATTACGATTGTTTCCAGCCGCTGCATTTATCAATGTCCGACCATTCTTACGCTGTGATTGGTGTGATACGAACGTTTCATGAATCACATGTGAAGCCTGTCGTAAGATGATTTCTGCGCTCATATCTGCGCTGGTTTCAACATAGATTGATAAATGAGGGCTGTTGTCCGCTACGGAGCGCAGGAGGAGGAGATGGCCCGACTCCATGGAATACAGGATAGCATCAAACACCCTACCATTAAACTGCAGAACACAGTGTAAATAACTAAATATCTGTCTTTAATACTGTGCATATATCATCAAATGTCAAAGTCTGGAAATACAGACGTTAAGCTCTCGCGCAATCGTTACACTTAATGTCCTTGTTATCGGTCCGAACTTTAATACTGTTTGTGTTCGTGTTCGTGTTCCCTAAAGCTGCACTCTTGGATCTATGTAGTGAATTGGGTCCAGTAGAGAGGGTATCACGCCGGAACCGTGCCATCCCGGTCCAAATCCAGGTCCTCGCCACTCTTGGGGGCAACCGGCTGTTTCCAGAGGGAAATGGCAGACAGCTAAGTGTTTTTTTTAAAATAAATATTATATATAATCTTCAACTTTATCGCTAAGGCTTGTTTGGATATAATATATAGTTCTGTTAAATCTTATCATATAGGTCTGGTATATCGAAGCTGTCCACGACTGTCGTAATGCCTGCCGTTTTGGACATATTATTAATATAGGTAGTCTATAGATCAGGTTTCCCTACACTATGTGAGAACAGGCCGAAATTATAATTCAATTTGCAGCAATTCCCGAGCGTCTGAGAAGTTTTTTGCTTTTTCCCCGCCAGTCGTCATGATTCGGCGTAACGAAAGAACAACTGCCAGGGTCATTAACATACTGATCAGCATTCATGAGGGGCTTTGCATTGACTATTTATGGTTAAAAATGGGCGTGTACAGGGCAGGATAAGAGGCTGATTCACGTACGCACACCTGTGGGTAATCTGTGATTTATAAAGGGAACATTGCTTACAGATGTGCATACGCACGGTTTTATAAATCTGAATTGTTTTTGGCGTACGCCATTTTTGGCTTTTGGGCGTACGTACACTTTTAGTAAGGTTCATACTCACAGTTTTATAAATGAGACCCCTGGACCACTGTTACTACTTCACTGGACACTTCTGAGAGGAGTGGGTATTTCCTGTATGTTGGGATACAGGTTGCATGCTCTATTTGATGCTAATATAGCAGTCCCTCAGCCTTTCTTTAATGGAATTTAGGCCAAACGTGATAGGAATGCTACCCTCTTCAAAGTCACGCAGTCAGTTGCATAGATAGTCTCCCGTTCATCGACTGCTGTGGCGGGGATGCGAAGAGTCAAGCACATTCATCCTTTGAGCTCTACATGGGTTTCATCTTCTGGATATCTGTCTCTTTGGGGGCAGCCATTTTAATATTCAAACCAAGCAGAGAGAACAAGTGCAGAGGGACAGCGGCCATTTGAATAATTGAAGAGGCTCCGTAGTGCTAAAGGACCCCCTCTCTCTCTACTATATTTTCCCTTCCATCTTTTTTCCAGCCCGGCTTCTTGAAGTTTGTCCCAGAAAGCAGTCTGGGACATGTGCAGCCGATCCAACAATCCCAATAGGCTGATGGAAGAAGATAGAAAGGAAGTAAGACGGAAAAGAGATGTCTCACAGAGAGAAAGAAATATAGAGGCCAAATCTATTCTGACAGAAAAATGGCTAAGGACCAAAGTGAGGGATGAAAAGAATAAACTAAAAAGCCGTCTCTGCCCATAATTTGTTAAACACTTTCACAAAGCTTTTCCCATCTGTGTCCCTCAATTTGTTTGACAGACTTTAAAACCAGGATATCTAAATAAATCAGCGAGAATACCCTTCTTCCTTCCAAAAGCCTGGATAAAGCATGAAGCACTTTTCAATTTCTTCTACTTCAACTCTCATTTTTTTAAATCACATCTCAAGCAGTTAACTAGTTAAAGTTCAATGAAGATGATAAAAAGTGATACACATTGTGCAAAAAGCACAATGTGTATCACAATGCTAATCATTTTAGAGCCCTTTGTTAAAAAAAAAATTGTTTGCACGTTAAAATGCATCTGGCTGCAGAGCTTGGTGTATTTTAGAGTATTTCAATCAAGTATTTAGACTGTCTGTCCGCCCATCTCTCTGTCTGTCTGTCTGTCTGTCTGTCTGTCTGTCTGCATAAAGATTCACTTAATCAAACAACTTCCAAGCAAGCATATTTGATGGAATCCTTCAGAACAATGCATAGGAATATGAAGCCTGGTCTAAAATATTTCCAACATTTCCTTTTGCATAGAAAATAAAAGTAATAAAAGCTGTCAAGCTGTCAAAAAGGCTTCCAACACCATGTCTTGATTTACCGCCCAGAAGTCATTTGTGGGCTGGGAATCTTTGGCATTGACAATAAGTATTGCTGTTGCATGGATTCAAATAGGGCTTAATAAGACATACAGTATATTTATATTGTCCATGCATGAAAACATTGTAATGAGGGAGTACATTGTTGAAGCAGCATGTGGTTGACATTGATTTAATTGTGCAGATCTGCTGAGGCTTTCATTTACAGCATACAGGGTGTGCATCCCTCCCCCTTGTTCCTTGTGCTTTTATTTTTAATTTTTCCGCTCAGGAGATCTCGCGAAATTAAAATTCATATTTCATCAAAGCGTGAATAAAATGCTGATAACAGAAAATACATCAAATGTATCTCTAGTGTTAGTGATTCTGTGAAAGTCTCCTACATTTATGTAACTGTTACCCCATTAATATTTGTGCAGCGTATGAAACATGATATTGAAGTAAAGTCCAATTATGACATAATATAGGTAATTTTTGAAACCCACAAAGGTCCAGCTGGTGCACCTGGATCTGATTTCATCCGAGGCAATGGAAATTCTCTCAGATGAGTCTTCCAGTGATTTAGCCTTAGATCAGGATTATATTTAATCTATATGAAATTGGCTTTTGTTTTGACACGCTACCCTTTTAGTAATGCATGACGAAGAATGTTTTGACTTTCACCGATGTGGGAGACGCACTCAAATGTTTTATGAGAGTGTTGGAACTGCTTTCAGTTCAAGATACTAAAGTTGGATAACTGATTAAAAAGGGGACTTTTCAACAACTTAAGACCTTATTACTCAATTTCATGGCTCATGGGTAGTGTATATTGATATTTTTAACTGAATATTGATGTCTGTTGCGTTTAAATAGACATGTAGTGGCACAGTTTTAACAATGACAAATGGATGCAAAAAGAAAAGGGTTAAGACACGCACGTGTGTAAAACTCAAAGCCCTTCATTATATAGTGAATAAATGCATTAGAGTATTGCTTCCAGTTTAAAAAAAAAAGTGATGTATATGATACAATGATTGCATGGACAGGCAGACAGATAGATATGGATGATGAATTAAAGTGATGGTTCGGAGTAATTTCATCTTAGGCTGCTTTGCACCTTGACCTCGGGCCAAACAACCCCCCCATAAGCTTTTTTTCCTTGTTATAACGTTGTTAAGTTAGCGTTATCAGCTGGTTAGCTTAGTGCAGGCGCTAATGGACCCACGTTTGTATCTTGTAAATTACCCCACTAATAATGCCCGGAATGATACCAAACTTCTACAGTAGTATAAATAGTTTCTTTACTTATAAAACAAGGCATTACAAAGTTTGTAACTACACCAGAAGTATATTTAAATAACACTTGCCTGATGCATTTGCCTGCGAGATCACGTACAGAGCACAACATCTATTGCCGGAAGAGACTACTGGTAAAGAAGAAGCAAGAAGTGAGTGAACAGCAGAAGCAGCTACTGCAGCGTGAGGCCATAGGACAAGATGCCACACAGTTATATATATCCCGGCTGCGGTTTAAAAGCAATAGATGTGCTCTGGTCAAGGTGCGAAGCAGCCTAGGGTGAAATTACTCTGAACCATCACTTTAAAGATGTGTCTTAGTAAGGTGTGATTTTAACTGTACTGGAGCAATGGAACACCATTCTTCCAAAATATATTCCCTCTAGAGCTGAAACTACATGAGTGGATCAAGGAAAAAAAAAAAAAATCTGCAACTATTTTGAAAACCGATTAATCATTGAAGTCATTTTTAGCAACGCTAGCCGTGAAGCTTTAGGGATGGCAATGTTGGCCTTTAGATCTACATTAGATGGATTGGCAAAAATGTATGTTCCTACCTACTAGTGGTTCTATATGCAACTAGTACAGTAGGCTGACATTTGAGGTTTTCAGAGAAAAGTCTGTTGGATGGATTGCCATGCAGTTTGGTGCAGACATTTATGGGCTTTCTGAACTTTGTTGATTCCCTGAGTTTTCATCGAGCGCCATCATCAGGTCAAATGTTTTGGAATCATATTACCAATAAAAAAAAAAATCTTTAATCTATTTTTATAATGACCATTAAAGCTTTATGGCACTGGTAGCATGGCTACAATCTTAGTCTTGTTTAGGCAGAAGAGCTAAAAAATTCACCAGGTACAACTTCAAATGTGAATATGTGCTGATTTTCTTCATCCAATAGAATATCCTTGGGTTTTGGATTGTTGGCCAGACAAAACAAACATTTTGAAGACGTCAACTTGGTCCTGAGCTTTGGGAAATTGTGATATTTTTCTCTATTTCTGACATTTTAGAGACAAAATGACTGATCAAGAAAATGTGTTGGATGTCACACCGATTACCTTATTTGGTGTTTGATCATGGTGGTGGGAAGCCAATGATGGAAGTATTCGGGTCCTAAAAGTACTAATACCACACTGTCAAAATACTCCACTAAAAGTCCTGCATTCAAATTCTTAAGTAAAAGTATGTAAGTATTATCAGTAAAATGTTGCCTGTCAGTGTTTTACTATTATATATGATGTTTCAAGATTAATACTACTGCTGCATTGTGGTGTATGTTGCATTTTATTGCTGTAGATGCTTAAAGGAGAACTCCGGGTAATTTTTACGTTAATCTTGATCGCTATAAGTATGTGAGTACTGTCGATAGCAAAAAAAACGAACCGAGTCGGTGCTAGCAACATGGAGCAGCTAATGCCGAGAGCTCCCACTTAGATAAAACGGCTGTTTTGGTGGCATATCATAAAGAGTGCATTTGTGCCTCTTAAAAGACACAAAATGCAATTAAAATGTCTGTGCAACATGAACAGGGCCCTTACATGACAACAAGATGTTGCCTACCCTGTTAGCTGCCGTCTGGGATGAGTGCGTGTTTTCAGCCAGGCTTCGGTAATAATCATCAAGCAGCAGTTCTGTGTGTATTTGTAGTATATATATCCATTTTGTGTGCAATCCATCTGGCGTTGGTGAATAGTAGTCTCTGCATTGGCGAACTGTATGTTAGTTGCCGTAGCCAGGCTAGCAGGCCCGACCGGCATCCTTCTACTTCCTCCCCGCCTTCCCCGCCTGCTGCGGCCGACAACAATCCACGAGCGCCCGCTGGTCTGGTGGATGTCCTCCAGAGGACAGTTCATGCTTTCGCAGAGAAATTTTTGCGGCGAAAAAAGTTTATTTCCCCCTCAAAAATAAGTAATTGAGCACTGTAGTTATGATCATATCAGTGACTATGTAACTACATGGAAACGGGCCAAATTATGCCTGTTTCTTGTACAGTAATAGCGTTACTGAAGGCTAGCTCTAGCTCCATAGTTACGTTACTCCAAGCTTCTTCCCTTGTGAACACCTCCGCTCTTCACTCTTCACACACGATGCTCCGATCTCCACACTGCTGTTTACCTTTTCCTGCTACAACTGAATTCCCACGGGACTTCAGGCGCAAGACTACAGCCAGCCTTCTGTAACACTGTTACTTTACAAGAACCAGGCATCATTTGGCCCGTTTCCATGTAGTTACATAGTCACTGATAAGATCATAACCACTACAGTGCTCAATTACCTATTTTTGAGGGGGAAATAAACTTTTTTCGCCGCAAAAATTTCGCCGCGAAAGCATGAACTGTCCTCTGGAGGACATCCACCAGACCAGCGGGCGCCCGTGGATTGTTGTCGGCCGCGGCAGCCAGATGGATCGCACACAAAATGGATATATATGCTACAAATACACACAGAACTGCTGCTTGAGGATTATTACCGAAGCCTGGCTGAACACACGCACTCATCCCAGACGGCAGCTAGCAGTTAACAGGGTAGGTGAATTTAAACAATGTCTGAGTTGAAAACAAATCTTGTTGTCATGTAAGGGCACTGTTCATGTTGCACAGACATTTTAATTGCATTTTGTGTCTGTTAAGAGGCACAAAGGCACTCTTTATGATATGCCCCCAAAACTGCCGTTTTAGCTAAGTGGCAGCTCTCGGCATTCGCTGCAGCACCTCCATGTTGCTAGCACTGATTTGGCTCGTTTTTTTTGCTATCGACAGTACTCACATACTTATAGCGATCAAGATTAACGTACAAATTGCCCGGAGTTCTCCTTTAAGGTTGTGCTAAACTCCTAATCTATAAAATTATCATATGTTTGCAATGTTGATGTTCTGTTTCGTGAGGATTTTTTTTTAGCTTTGTGACCATGCATTTTCCAGCTGAAGAGGGTTTTAAATAATGTGTTTATCTTAAGAAGGAGGAGAATTTTCTCAACACAAAGGAACACCTTAAGTTCATCAGAAAAAGGGTAACACTTTACAATGAGGTACACAAAAAAATAGGTAGTTACTGTTTTTGAAAGGGTAGTTACTGTTTTTCAGAAGGGTAGTTACTGTTTTTCAGAAGGGTAGTTACTGTTTTTCAGGAGGGTAGTTACTGTTTTTCAGAAGGGTAGTTACTGTTTTTCAGGAGGGTAGTTACCCTTTTTCAGAACGGGTAACTACCCTCCTGAAAAACAGTAACTACCCTTCTGAAAAAGGGTAACTAATCATTCGTTACCTTTCTGAAAAAGAGTAACTACCCTTCTGAAAAACAGTAACTACCCTTCTGAAAAAGGGTAACTAATCATTCGTTACCTTTCTGAAAAAGAGTAACTACCCTTCTGAAAAACAGTAACTACCCTTCTGAAAAAGGGTAACTACCCTTCTGAAAAACAGTAACTATCCTTCTGAAAAAGGGTAACTACCCTTCTGAAAAACAGTAACTACCCTTCTGAAAAAGGGTATCTACTCTTCTGAAAAAGGGTAACTAATCATTCGTTACCCTTCTGAAAAAGGGTAACTACCCTTCTGAAAAATGGTACCTTATCATTAGTTACCCTTCTGAAAAACAGTAACTACCCTTCTGAAAAAGGGTAACTACCCTTCTGAAAAACAGTAACTATCCTTCTGAAAAAGGGTAACTAATCATTCGTTACCCTTCTGAAAAAGGGTAACTACCCTTCTGAAAAACAGTAACTACCCTTCTGAAAAAGGGTAACTAATCATTCGTTACCCTTCTGAAAAAGGGTAACTACCCTTCCGAAAAACAGTAACTACCCTTCTGAAAAACAGTAACTACCCTTCTGAAAAACAGTAACTACCCTTCTGAAAAAGGGTACCTTATCATTAGTTACCCTTCTGAAAAAGGGTAACTACCCTTCTGAAAAACAGTAACTACCCTTCTGAAAAACAGTAACTACCCTTTCAAAAACAGTAACTACCTATTTTTTTGTGTACCTTATTGTAAAGTGTTACCAGAAAAAGAAAAAGAAAAACATTTCTTTTTTGTTTTCACTGGACAGGAAATCTAGGAAAACTTGTAATCAGAAATGTAACTTAAGCGGTCAATCAAAACAACATATTATACAATCCCAGTATGACTGATTTATATTAGTCTTGGTTCTCTCTCTCGGTCTTTCTTACTCTCATAAAGCAGCGTGACCTCTGACCAGGATCCACGCTGTCACGTAGCTGACTTGTGGCCCATTATGTCGTCTAATGAGACATGCTGTTCATCTCAGATGATATGAATGCACACTCACTAGTATGTCTAAAGGTCTCAAGGTCCCTAAGCCTCCTTACCTATAAGTGCCACCCTGTCTTCCCCAGTGATGTTTGCAGGGCATGAAGTTGACCCTTCTTATGACCATCAGCAGTAAAGAACATCAGTAAGAAGCTTTCATGCCACATTGCCTGGTTACTTTTGTCTGCTTCTGACGGCATTTGTAAAACGGAATACAGTGGTTGCATGTAGACATGCTCCTGAGAAACAGCAGGTAGTAAAATAATGTCATGTTCCAGTTAAGTCCAAAGACTTAATCATGAATTCTTTTGTAGCTGATTGTAACATGGTGGACACACATATTCTATCTGTGCTTTCATTGTTAAGGAAAACTGATAAGACCTCGACATGTTGAATGTGAATTCATTTGTGGATTCAGACGGTGAAAATAGTCCGTTTTGGATGACTGGATAGAGAGGAGCGCCTGTAGGTGGCAACCATACCTCATCAACAATTGAATCACACATGCACGCGCACGGACACACACAAACACTCAGAGACATCAGATCTGGGCTTTATGCGATTGATCCCTGATAATTGACGAGCGCTGGGTGATTAAATGAGCAGATGGACCCGCAAGCAAAGTGGTCAAAGTTAAAGTGGTCCCCTGGGCAATACAGGAACACGCTCACGCCTACACACGCGCGCACCTACCTACCTACCTACCTACCTACACGCACGCATACACACACACACACACACACACACACACACACACACACACACACACACGTGACTCGCACACACGCGCGCGTGGCAGATCTGTGCCTGGAGACCGTGATTTCAACGTGCTCGCTTTTCAAGTCATGGACTGCAGCGAGCGGGGGAACCATTAGGAGCCGGTGGCAAAAACCCGCTTTATTTGGAACACACGAATGATGATGCTGCTGCCACACCAGCCGGATCGGACACACTCTCCCTGACAAGCGGAATTATTACTAATAGCTGCGCTTATGTAATCAATACACCGAATTTGCTTTGGTAGGGGGGGGGATAGCATCCCGTGGATCCTTCCCATTCTACTTGATAGAAAATATCCTACTGTATGCCATATGCTCTGCGATTTTTAGAGCAGCCTATGGCAACCCATTTGTCCTGATGCGACGCGTGTGATGGTTGCAGTGGGACGGATATCCTTAATTTGATCCAATAGGCGTTCTCAGGATTTTTTTGTAGGACGCTTCTGCGCCCCTTTCTGCGCTGACCTTAACAATGCTTTAAATAGGTAATTAATTGTCATGTCTGTCCATGGTCTTGTTCATTTGTAGTAAATACACTCGCAAAAAAAAAAAGATTGACTAGCAAATTCAAACGAATTAGTCCACTTCGGTTGTATTTCTTTTTTCTTTTCTTTTTTTTGTGAAATTTGATTTAGCGATCTTTCACAGGAGGAAACCACCAGTGGGAGTAAATTTTGGACTGTGACTGGTTTGGGGGGGAAAGAAGGGCCTATACAGACTTGGTCCCCCCATTAAAAACTCTGCAGGATTCCATCCTCTTCAGTCCAGAGGAATATCTTCAAGTCCAGGGGGTTACTGCTCCTCTGAGGGCTTTCATCGGCGCTCATTGCATCCGAGGGAATGGTGGCCGCAACGCAGATCCACGCAACTCTTTCTCAATGTTTCGCAGGCGAGCATCTTGACTTGTGATCGAGAGAGACGCGGACTGCAGCAGCCTCCAATCCCTTTCACATGGAGATTTGTGCCTCGCTCGTACTGCAAATCTTGAAAACGGGGACCGTGGCCCTGCTGGTTTTTCCTTCACTGTTCTCACCGTCGATTTCATTTATTCGAGAAAATGCGTAAGTATTCCATTTAATTCAGTCCACTTGAGTCTATTCAATGTGATATGCTGTTGTATATCCCCATGTAGACCGATCCATCGCCATTTCACCCGTGATTTGTGGTTGCCTTACAGACTTCAATTAAAGAAAGATACTTTTATATTTTGAGATGCCCTTTTTTCATCTCTATAGGTAGGTTATGATAGCTGTCGCATCCTCTTTTGTGCGTGAGTGATTGTGCGTGTTTCTGAATGTGTGTGTGTGTGTGTGTGTGTGTGTGTGTGTGATAGGCTAGAGAGATATATAGATAAGAGATATGATGGATAGGGACAGAAAGGAGGTTGAGAAGGTGTAGGGGGTAGCTGGTGCAACAATTTGTGTGTTTGAGCGCTTGGTTGAGACTGTATGGGTCTGTGGTAGTCCCTGTTGCCAGCAGGACATTACTGCTAGAAAAAGGCCTACGTCATATGGTAATTCAAATTCAGTTCAGGTATTCTCAGCATACACGTTTGCAGCAGAAAGAGCGCCGGATTGGCCAGGTGGGCATGCTGGCCCTCAGGAAGGGCGCTTTGAGTGGGAATGTGGCAAAGCAAAAGCTTCAGGTCAGGCTTTATTTTACAGAATCTGCTCATGCACACAGCCTGTACACATGTCTTCTCTCTCTCTCTCTCTATTGTTGTTCTGCCTGTTGACCTAGTATGTCTGCAAAAAAAAAAACAAAAAAAAAAAACATCAAAGCCACCCATGGGTGATACTCAGAAATGAGGTTGTCATTTCTCCCTTCCACAGCCTGAGCAGGTAAACCAGAAGTACAGGGAGTATTTTAAAATAGTAAAAAAAAAAAAAAAGTCCCAGAGTTGTTGCTTTGGCAATACAGGCTTTTTTTCTTCTTCTTTTTTTCCTTTTTTTTTTTTTTTAATTTTTTTTATAAATAAATAGGCGCTGTCCATCAGTGGGAGGTGCTGAAAATGCCTTTATGCTGAAAATACTTGTGTGTTGGCTGAAATGGATAGAGGGAGCTGCATTTGAAGCAGACATCACATCTAAAAGTGCTAGTGCTGCTGCATCCAAAGGCATTCCACTTCAAACTGAACCGGTTCATCCTCAAGTGTACACTTTTATAATATGCACATCTGGCAATTTTACAACCAGCCTGTAAAATGAAGGACACAGTCAAAGTGTTGAAGGATGGGGCTGTCGTTTAGGGTTGGTTAACACAATATTTGCATGGATATACAAGCATAGCCTACCCATTATATATTTGACCTATAGTCTGCTTGATGGGGTTGGGAGTTTGATGATTGAATGGTGAATTGAAACATCTTAAATACTGGATATTTTAGCAAAGGTTTCTGTAAATAGTAGGAAGAATAGTATCTGTTTCACATCCGACAATTTATTACTTAGTATCAGTGGGCTCTTTAAATGTCTGGAAATGTAGAGTAAAATGATCATTTCAAGTATAAAAATGTCTTAAATCAAATTATTAGTTGTGTTCTCACCAACATATATGCGGAAACAAAATGAATATTCCTTATTTAATTTTCAATGGTCCTTTAACAGTGAGATCTACAATTACATTTTAAATTGGTGTTACATTCTAGGTCTGGATTATGTCAGTGCACAGTAATATGCTGGTAACCACTCAAATTAAAGGAGAATTCCGGTCGATTTCAACACGTAGCTCTGTTGTTTGTAAATTTGGAGTGCTGTCAGTAGCGAGAAAAACGAAGCAATCGCTGTTGCCTACACCGTGTTATCCCCCTGCTACAGTTTGCACCCAGGAGACTGAAACGGGGCAGGTTTTAAACATGCTTTTAGCCTCTTAACATGTTCGAAATGTCCTTAAAAGTGCCTATCCATTTGAAGTGATTCCTTCCGAGTGAACACAGTGAATCTTACTGCAGTAGATGCGAAAGAAATGCATGAAAGTCATGCTAATTCATACTTCTGTTTAGTTCCGGTCTGTTTAGAGTGCTTAGGGACCGTCTACAAACTACAACACCGAAATGAGATACAATAAAAATATTTATTAATTTAATGATTAAATAAGGTAGTGTCTTCAAACTTACCTCAATTATAAATTGTCACCTACTAGTTGTATTACAGCACTTACATTAAAAAATAAGCATATGCCTATTTTTGAAAATATTTTTGTATCTTTTTTCGGTGTTGTAGTTTGTGAATGGTCCCTAAGCACTCGTCTTGCCGTCTTGACATCGGAACTAAACAGAGCTCAATTAGCACGACTTTCATGCATTTCTTTCACATCTACTGCAGTCAGATTCACTGTATTCACTTGGAAGGAATCACTTCACATGGGTAGGCACTTTTAATGACATTTGAAACATGTTAAGATGCTAAAAGCATGTTTAAAATTTGTCCTGTTTCAGTCTCCTGGGTGCAAACTGTAGCAGGGGGATAACACGGTGTAGGCAGCACGGATCGTTTTTCTTGCTACTGACAGCAATCCAAATTTACAAACAACAGAGCTACGTGTTGAAATCGACCGGAATTCTCCTTTAAGGCCACCAACCAATAAGTGTCTCAATAGGTCATTAGGTCAGAATGAGCCATCTGAGCTGCTACACTGAGCTTAACGATTCTGAAAAAACCTGAAGCTCAGCTAGAGAAATGCAAGAATTATTTTTACAAGACATTCCAGTCAGAATCATTCTTTGTAGAAGAAGTGTAGCGTTCTGCTTGGTTGAGAACTGGTGACCATTACTGCCAGGGTGGTAAATATGATCACCATGCTTAACTCAGGGACCCGTCATGGCCTGTGGATTTGGGTTTGTCCTTTTGTAATATCCCTCAGTCATCAAGACAGAAACAGCAAGCCATAAGGAATGTGATCACCCTGGCAGGTGTTGCTCGTTTTGGCATTCACCTGCCTGCTAAGGGACCAAATAGATGTACACCATGCCAGGACCACTCACCAGAACAGCTTTGACAGAAGCCCTCACTGTGGGAAATAAGCACTTGGGCGAATAGATTTCGTTCCATGCGTGACACACATGTAGTCAACCACTGGTTCAGAACAGGGTGAGTGGTGACTCATCTAACCATATGAGTTTTTTTTACCCTCAGTAAACTTGGTTCTTGTGCATCCTGCTATGTAGAAAAGCGAATTTACTGTACGTATAATAAGGGCTTTACGCGATGCAGTTCCACCATAATATAGCTCCCTAAATTTCTTGTGACAAGCCGCCTTACACCTCAGTAGTGAGTTGATTCATAGTGCCTTGTCTGTTTTTTTTTTCATGCATCTGGAATATTGCACAGACGTCACAGTCGATGGCTATGTGCGTCTGTTCTTCCCAGGTGGTTATGTCGTTTCAACATATTTTCATGCCATCATTACCTTAGCCGCATTTTTCCAATTGTGAGACATCATTAAGTCAAACAATGTACATAACACAAGCTCCAGCAAAATATACTTCAACAATCAGCCCTCTAGAAAAGTCATGGATTTCTTCTTTGAGCCACAGGAGACAAAATAACGAGCAACTGGGTCTGCCTAGGGTTTTTAGACAGCACTAAGCATGGTGGGATGTTAATCACTGAGTCATTTTAAGGACCAGTCACACACCTGCATGGAATAAACTGCACGTTTCACATGTTAAATGGCCTGTCAGTCAAACTAGGAGTCATGATGAATTTCTAAAACTCATTACAATCATTACAATTAGTCGATACATGATTAATGGACAAAACAATAACGCTCAAGTCATTTGTCAAGCAAAATACCTAATATTATCTGGTTCCAACTTCTCTTTTATTTAGTGAATGACTTCTCATAATGATGGTGTATTATGTTAGTATACAATTGCCCATTTTGAAAACCTTGGGTTTCAATCTGTCAACAGCAAAAATGTTGATTCATTTTCAAATTACTATCTACTTCATTGCACTTATACTTTTGGTGATTGAAGGGGGCAGTCAGTGTTTTTCAAGAATATGCTTTACTATACAGGGGGGCACTGTTTTGTTGTTTCATCAATTTATATTGTCGTCTTGGCCTTCTGCATACTTCTCTGTGTGATATGAGGATTGGCGTTGGAAGTGGCGATAACTTATGGCTGAGGTTCTGTCTGGATAGAGTGAAAAAAAACCCAGGCCTCTGCTTTTTATCTTAACTAATCCAGAAGGAAGGATTGTGTGCACTTCTGTACGTATATGTATGTCGCTGTGTGACATAAATAAGTGAGTGGGATGCAGCTTGAGATTAGACTGACTTCCAGTCGGCTCCATTTTGATAGATAGCACTCTGTATCTTGTGGTACCTCCACAAAACATGTGTTTGTGTCGAGTGAAGAGACAGGCCAATCTGAACAACTTGAACCGCTCGGGTGTGAAAGAGTCCAACGCATGCCAGGCTGGAGAGACTTAGTATTCACTGTAGCAGCTTAAGTTATGCCTTTGTGCACCAGAAAGGGGATTATTCAGCGCATCCTGCTCTGTGTCATTCACAAGTCTGCCATTCTAAATCAACAAATATTAATGTGGTGATGTATGAAGAGGCTGTATCTGCTTGTGTGTGCCTGTAGTACCACTATGGTTTATTACCAATAAGTGTGTCTTATGTAGAGTGACAGTGTTGATGTCTGCCAAAAATCACAACTTATGGCATAAATGTCATTATGACACATTCATGTTTTGACTGCAGCCGTTGGTGCCTTATTTCACCATCTGTGTTGTGTTCTATGTGTCTGTTGTGGCCTGCAGCACCAACTAGCCATCAACTCCAGTGAGAGCCTCTGATAGAAAGAGTATGCTCAGGCTACGGGTACCATGTTTCTGCCTCTTCAGCAACCAGCCACTTTCTGCAAATGCCATAATGCCCTTTATAGATTCCTCTACATACTCCCAACAACCTACACATGTACAGTTTAGCAATACTGCTGGAGTAGACACTATTTTCTGTGATTATATGTATGGTGCTGCTGTGATGTGAGGCACATCTGAGTACCACCCACTGCTGTAGAATGTCAGTAAATAATGTCCAAAAGGCAATTATGGCTTTCACAAGTTTTCTTCCGAGTGTAGTAACATGAACAAAATCAAGACATATCACAATGGTAGATAAAGCTTGGAGGGAAACACAGAAAGCTGTGCAGCATGGGAATTATTCCTGGAAATGTAGGGCTGTGGTTTGATAGCTCATTTTGGATCTGATCCCAAGTTGATAAAACACTCTGATTAGTCAAGTCAAACAAATCTCACATTGAATATTGTATGTCCTCCCTATTTTATTAGCAACAACACTGATAACATTCAGGGACAGTAATCATGAATTCAGCTCATCATTTAGCTTAATGGAGAAATATTCCAGAAAGCATGGTACTGATTTGCAGGTCAAAAGATGTTTAGACATCCAAGTTAAAACTGGGCAGAACGTACCACTCTTATATTTCCACAGCTGTTGTTTAAGAGCATTTCAATGGCTACAGTATATTTCAATGAAAAGCATAGTCCTAATTTACCTTGCACGGCAGCTGGATTCTCGCAATATCAAAAGTAGGACTGGGACGATTCGTCAACGTAGTCGACGTAATCGATAACGTAAATGCGTCGACACTAAAAATTTGCGTCAACGCGTCACACATAGAAATCTAAAAAAAAAACATAGCTGCCTCCAGCAACAGCGCAAGTACGGATTCCTCGCAAGTTCAACAACACGTTGAGAAAAAGGCTCGCACGCGGTCTTCTAAAGTGTGGGAGTATTTTACTCTTAATGCCAACAACAACGTGGTAGTCTGTAGATTTTGTAAAATGCATCCCTGAGTCAGGATAACAGCAGCAAAACACCGTAAGTTCTGCTCACCTTTTTGTCCCTTTCCCTCCCAAGTAGAGTTTAGATTCTCTGCCCGAGCCCGAGCCCGAACTTGACCCACGGGCCGGGTCGGGCCGATATGTCCTGCCACTATCCGCCGGGGCGGGCTGGGCCCTTGATCAAGCATTTGTGTTTTTTTTAATCATTACTTTATTAGTCTAATTGGGTGGGGGGAAAGTTATGCCTCTCCAGCTTCTCCCGTAGCTCTGGGTATATGTCCTGCACTGACTTGAGTGGGAGGTAAACTGTGCTAAAATCGTGTCTCCCCCATCTGTAGCACTGTCTTGGATAATTGCGCAACCAGGCTAGATTGTTTCAGATATCTCACGAGTCCTTTATAACGTCAGTTATAACAGCCCACGTATTAAAAAATTGTCTGGTTTAAATCGGGCTCGGGCTCATAATTCCAGTTAATGTGTCGGCCGGGCCGGGTATGGTCAGGCTTGATTTTTTGTGCCCTATCTAAGCTTTACTCCCAAGCATGTGCGATTATCAACATAGTGACACGGAATGTGTTCCCAGTAGTAGCCCAATGGTACGTTAGTCCGTTGATTCGTTTTAATGCCCCGCTATGACTTAACATTAAGCATCATCAAACGCTGTCAGTCGGCAGTGTTATTTTTTTGGTTTACCATCATCATGAGTGACCCAATCCATTACAGACTGTTATATTAGACACTCTGCAACTTGTCTTATGTTGAATTTATTTGATACATCTGATTTCATATGTTGCTAAAATTGCACCTTTTTTACTGTAAGATTAAAGGCAGAAGAGCTTGGATGTTAAACAAGAGCTTATTCATTACCGTACCTACTACTGTTAAAAAAAAAGCAAATACAGGCTACTCTTTTTGCACTTGCTCTGTTTACTTTAAGTTTTTATTTTTGTATTCCTCCTGAAAATGACTTTATTTTGTTGTTGGATTGATAGCCTACATCTGGCTTCATGTTGCACTACAAATTAATTTTACTTGAACAGTGCAATGTTAAACAATTTTAATAAATAGAGATTTGAACGTTATTGAAATTTGTTTTGTGTAAATAATCGCTAATTGAAAAATGTATCGTTAGATTAATCGAAAAATGAAGCGTTAGATTAGTCGACTAATCGAAAAAATAATCGCTAGATTAATCGTTTAAAAAATAATCGTTTGGGACAGCCCTAATCACAAGATCACGCGAGAATCACGGGATCACATATCACAATATAAACTCATCTTGTCAGGCTTCAAGTAATGCGTTTGTGTCAGGTCCAGAGTCGGCCAGACCAATCAGCGCCCACTAAGGGTTTAGGTGTATGTGCTGGGAAACTGTTTGTTAACAACAACAATGGCGGCTCCTTAAGATGTTTGCATAGATGCTGCAGTAGCATCAGTTATATCAGAACTGGAGAGTATTTCTTCATAGAAAGAAGAGCAAAGAACAGCACTAAAGGTTCTTGATGGTAAAAATATTTTCGCTCTTCTCCTGACTGGCTTCTTCAAGAGTTTAAGAGACAGATGGTTTCATCCAATTACCTGCCAGGTATTTCTTTTGTCTGCCCTTTTCCAAACAGTTAAGGGCAACTTATCAGGTGGTTCTGTGTTATGCATCTGACGCATCAGGTTAGGTCCTAACCATCAGTTCAAATATAGTCACTTTAATGCTGTGGAAACAATGGCTGTGGGACCCAGACATCGATAACAATTTGGCTCGGTTTTAGTATCTAGACGTCTTTTGACCCGCAACAACAAATCAACGCTTACTGGGAATGTAATGGATTTTAATTGTTGTAATGGTAGCCTTTTGATATTTATTTTATACTATTCTCTTATGGGTTTATATTGAAGAATTCTGTGACTAAAACTTGTTGACTGCTAAACTGAAAAAAGGGTTTAAACAGGATTCTGATTTTATAATGAGATTCAATACTTTTGAACCCCAATTTGAGGAATGTACATTTTACTGAGCCTGATGCTACCAAATGCATGGCATGCAATGGTCACATAAAAATGTTAATGAGGCTGAAATGTCTATTTATGGCTCTTCTAAGGCCAGTTACTAGCTACAACAATCAAAAAAACTGACAGAGTAAGTGAGACCCAATCTAATATATAACAAAATGACATCTTAAACTATGTTTTGACTATCAAACAGGCTCCCAGTGAAGGCTTGAAAAGTGGCTATTGTCCCTTCATGGAGGAAAGCAGCTTGGATTCACAGCTCAATGAATTAAAAAAATAAATAAATCACAGAGGGAAACAAGTAACAAAGTGTCTGTAGAAACTTCAAAATTCCTGCAGCATAATCTGTTTCTCCTCTGTCCATCTGTATGGTCAGTATGTTCCAAACAGTCAATTTGTTTGCCAAACTATGAAGCTAGCGAGAGTCTGGAACCTGCTGAGAATATGGATGGACAGTGAAAAGAAGAATATTATGCTGCAGGATGGACTTCAAAAGTTCCGGTGTACAATTTGATACTTTGTTGTAACCATCACATTGGTTAGCTGTTGGAATTAATGTTGGAACTGCTACAAATCAAAGCTATCGTCCACTGCAAAGCAGCAAGCTACAAACCTTTAAGCTTACTTTGAGCCCTACAGGGAAATAGTGTTTGGTAGTAAAAAATTGTTTTAACTATTGGAGAAGTATTCCTTCACTTCCTCTGGTCTGTGTTATGACATGAACAGAAACAGAAACTAATTTTTCACATAAGATATTTATGTTCTGATAATAAGTGCACTGATACATTGTAATTATATTTTGAAAACTAAGAAGATTGAAGGTCTTTCGCCATGCTAGCAGTTCTTTGAGGCTGTACTTATAGGCCCAGTGGTGCTTTGTGCTTTATGGTAACATGCTCACAATGCCAATGCACATGCTGATGCCATGTCCAACGTCTTAGTTAAGCATGTTAGCATGCTAATATTTGCTAATTCACAGAGGGCAAAAGAAAATGATTTAAATCGTTATACTGCAAAGACTACAGGCAGCTTATATGTGCAACACAATTAATCTATATTGTAAGCCACCCACCTGCTTATGTCGCTTCAAAACACAACTACACAGCAGAGTCCAACCTACACCAAAAAGAGCCATATGAGTATTCTGCCATTTGATGCGTCAAGTTCAAACCTAGAGTAGGTGAAAGCAAGCCCTTGGAAGGGCTTTGCCTTAAAGCCCGGGCAAATCTCATTGTCTGCTTATCAGCCTCAAATTTACTCCGCCTTACTAAGATATTCCCTTAGAGAATTAGGGATAATAGCTGAAGTGATGACAGTCATGATGAGTCTCTATCTCTCTCATGTTCAATGCCCCCCCTCCTCTTTCTTTCTGCCTCTCTCTAACCTTCCCCTATTTATCTAACTCGCCACATATTAATATACATGTTATCTCCTGCCAGTTCATTTAGCTCAGATGTCTTTGATGAGACTATCTCAACAATACTTAGAGTCATGCATGGATGGACTTTCATGCTGCAACTCACGATGAACAGAGAGTGATTCATTGTACAATGACGGAAGTTAACAAATCAATGTAAGAATGAAATGAATATCTAGTTCATTAATGCTTTGGCAAACCACTCAGATTCTAGTTGCTGGAATACATTTGATTGGCTTAATTGTCAAAGATGAAACCCCAGTAACTGGCGCCAAGTCAAACATTACTAAACCGAGAAGGGAATCTTGTGAGTCTGACAAGATTGCCTCTTTAGTGTGTAGCCTCAGCTACATTTCTCCCCTTTTATGACAACACTGTTCTTCAACCACCGTGTTTTCTGGGCTTCAACAAGGCTGTTCGAACATCTTGTTCCCTTGTTGCCATGTACTAATACATTATTGGTGAACCTCATTGTTTGCCATTTTGTCCTTCAAATTCAAAGGCAAAGAAAGAGAAAAGCTGTTACCATACCATTCTTTGTCTTGTATCCTCAATAATAACACAAAGTCCCTTTCATTTTTAGTGCAATGCATTAAGCCTTCGCCAAGTATCCAATGCAGCTGGAGTACTTATAAGACAGTTGCAACACAATTTGATCTTTTCCTTGTTTTCTGCATCTTGTAACCATTTTACATCATCGGAGATAAGGGTTGTCCCAATCACATTTTTTTTGCAGCCAATTCCAGTCCTCCTATTGAGTCTATGCCGATACAATGTTTTATTATTTACAGTGACCAAACCTAAAAAACGTCTGGATCAGCTGATCTGCAGGTTAGGATCGTAAAAGACGAGACACCATTTTGTTATTCAATATAAGTTCCATTAAAACATTTTTTTTAAACGCTAAAATGCAGTCTCATGTGCATGCACATTACAGGATGGACATATGCCATAAATTAGACAATAAGATGCTATTAGTAGCAGAATAACAATGTGATACATCTGTAAGTTACCAGACTAAGTGGAAAATTGTTTCTGGAAAGAAACATTGTTATTGAGGTTTTGTTTCTAATGCGATTTTTTTTTATGCTTCGAAAACTACAAAGGAAATTCAATTAGTCTCCATTTTACTGGGTGGCTGCAGAAATCTCAGACACAGACATCTCCAAACCTCAGCACATAATGTGTATCTAAACTCATGTGCATGGCTCAATAAAGCTTGAGTTTAAGGTATGTAACATTTCCGCATTAAAGTGTCTAACAATGATTACACATATGTTATATATTTTGTTAAGTTGTGTACCAACCCGTTCTCACTCCCAACTCATCAAATACTGACGCTTTGTCAGTGGCTCTCAGCATCAGATACTGGCGCAAAACTCACCCTTTAACGTCTGTTTGGGCTGAACCGGGCATAGTAGTACCACAACCGCAGCGCTGTAGGATGACGTAGTATTAAGAGCGACAACGGTAGCGAGTAATATGAAAGTTCGAAAATCTGCATAAAGAGGCAGGTTGGGGTGGTGGACGGGTCAAACAACACAGGACTTTCACCCAGGAGATCGGGGTTCATGTCCCATACTTGTCCCGTGTGTCACTGAAACGTATATTTTGTAACCCCACCTATGATTTTTCCTAAACCTAACTGTCCCGTCCTTGTCCTGCATGTCAGTTAAACGTACATTTTTTTAACCCCACCCACGATCTTTCCCTAACTAAATTGTTTTACCCTCAGTGTTGCATGAAAGCATGTGTGATGCCAATGTGACGTTAGCTAACGTTGCCCCAGGTAAAGGGAATAAACGTGACTAAACGTGACTAAACGTGACTAAACGTAACGTGAATGAAACTTTAATACATTAACTTGTCCATGAACGTTATTTCTGCCTGAGTCACGTCAGATAGATTTTCATCGCCAATGGTGATTGTTTAACAATGAAGACTACAACCCATGATCCCACACTACTGCACAGCGTCACAGAGTCTTCCTTTTATTATTGTTGTGATTGAGAGAACCCTAGCGGCAGAAATTACATACGGTGCGTTTAAGCGGAAACAAAAAATGTGGGTCCAAACTACCAAAAGTGTCTGCTTCTCAAATGTATTTATATCATTGTAAATACATACTGTATATATGTTTAAGATGTCACGTTTTTCACTATTTTTTCTCATTAAACAGAAACATGAATTATTAATTAGGGCAGTAATCAGCAGATTAACCAATAAGGAAAATAATCATTAGTCACCGCCCTAATTTTTTAGCTCTTCAATCATCAAAAGTGGCAAACACTTCTCACCTAATTATTTGTCACACCTGTAGCTCAGTAATAAGCGTTATGCGTTTCCGTGTAACGTCTTTGAGAATACACAGCTGAAGCTACATGTTGCAAGCTTTGCTAGCACCTGCTGCTTGGACTTTAATTATCCAGACAGGGAATACGGAAACAAACTGAGGGGGATCCCCAGGTCTTTATCTCATTCACACGGTGGTAATGAAAATGACTAACAATAAGGGCCAGTTAATAAAATTAGAGACAGCGGCACTGCTTGACTAACTTACCTACCACTTGTGGTGCAAGGTTTTTAATTAACAGGCCCTGTCATCTGATTGGATAAGGATGCATCACTGGATACAGGAATACACACATTGTTTCTGTGTCCAGTCAGGCTTCAGAATCTTCAGTCTTTTATTCACTCTCCTTTCCTCTCTGACAGAGTATGAACAAGAGTGCAAGGCAGGTCTGATAAAGTATATATATGTATATAATACCTGATATTAAGATAAAATCTGATCCTATTTTTCGGTGAAAACTTTGCAGGTACTGAAAAGAAAAGAGCCTTGGAATGTTGTGTTAATGTAACGGGTTTAAAAGAGTTTATCCCAACCCAAAGAACCTCCACAGATACATTGTAGTCATGTTGTGCATTTGAACACTAACAAGATCAAGTGTCCACAGCCATGCTAGCAGCTCTGTGAGGCTGTACATACAAGCATAGTGGTGTTATGTGCTAATTGGCACTACACAGGGTGATGGGATGTCATAAGAGTTGCAGGTATTTGGTCATAAAATCCAGTATTGGACAAATTAACATTTTGCCGCTATATGGAAACCTAAAGGATATACAGAGTTAATATAATTCAACCTGAAGGGAACATGAATGTCTGTATTTCATGGCAATTCATCCAATAGTTGTCAAGACATTTCACTCAAAACCCCAAATGTCAATCTCATGATGGCGCTAGAGGAAAAGTAGATGATCACCAATGCCAATAGCATGGCTACAAACTGTACAACTACCTTCAGCTTTTTGTTGTTTGACTCATAAGTGCTATTTAGACACCCACAGTGGGCAAGGAAAGGAGAATCAAATATTTACACTGCAAAGACAACAGGCAGCTTATACTGTATGTGCAACATGATGAATCTATAGTGTAAGCCATTTACCAACAAGTCTGCACAGCTCCTGCTTATGATGCTTCAAAATACAACTACACAGCAGAGTCCAACCTACACCAAAGAGAGCCATATGTGTATTCTGCCATTTGGTGCGTCAAGTTCAAAGCTTGCGTAGGCGTTGCCTTGGTAGCCCTGTTTTCAGCTTGACAGCAATGTATTGTGCTGATACATTGGGTTTGAACATGCTTTTAAAAGGGAAATAGTTTATCCCAACCCAAAGAGGAGCATGTACCTTCTCAAATGAACACGGAAACCATCAACAGTATGGTAACAGTAAATAGGTATTTACCTGATGAAGGTCTGAGACCGAAACGTTGTATTTTTCTAAATAAATTATTGCTTGCGTAATGGTCAGTGTGCGGGACTTTTCTCTCAAATTACGAAAACAATCAAAAGACCAATCCCTAATGGCAGTAATGCAGCCCCAAATATTATTGTTGTGCAATTGACATCACGTTTCATTAAAGCTATGACTTGAGCCAAACAAGCAACCATATCTCTTTTCACTAGATTGTCCACCAGTATCCCCCAGTCGTGTTTTCTCATTCTTGGGTAGTGAAGAAATTTACACTCTGTATCATGAGTCATTCAATACAGCGTGGAGCAGCTAGGCTAAGGGGCATATGGCCATGTTGGAGGAGAGCCATGCGGCTTCAGGCGGGGTAAACGAATGGGCAGTTATTGTTGGTGCATTAGCTGTTCGGCTCCGCATCATGTTTCACTGTCATTTCCTCAGTGAGCACACCGTTTATCCAACAGCGGTAAATAAAACATTGCAATCATATTTTTTGCTCCGTGTTAGAGAAAGTTGGTGGTCCAGGGAATTAGGGCTGTCACACTCTAAATACCGTTTGACTGTGCATGAAGATAAGAGAGAGCGAAAAAGAGAGACAGAAGGAGAACGCTTGTGTTCCACTAAAATATCCTTGGCGACGAAAAAGACGCTGTATTCACACATTATTCACGGACAGTTTGTACCAACACCAACATTCTGCTAAGGCTATGATCGGCTGCGATTGGCTAAATGCACTAGAGGAAATGCTGGTGCAGAGCTACAGAGCTGACGGCGGACTGTGTGCGTCGACTGTTGATTATGGGGAGAGCCTGTGGTTCCATCTATTTCATATTCATGAGCCAAATGGTTCATGTTGTATTATTCATGAACAAATTAGACGTTCAAAACACCAGTGTGAGCAAGGCCGTATGCAGAATGCATACGGCCTCATGAACCAAACTTTAACTTGAAACACTCTCACATGCTCCTTGCCTGATGCCCACATTTAAATTGTCCTTTCTTTTCATCCCTGATCCTGATGCTGTGTTCCCTGTTCAAATGAGCTACCGAGGCTTAATATATCCCACATTCTTTTTGGTACACAATTCTGGACTGCTGTCCTTACAGCAGTTTCCACTATCTACAAGCAGTGATGAATCGAAGACTGTCTTTTATAGAAAAAAAAAAAATATATATATATATGTATACAGTTTACTGTACAAGAGGTTGAGAGCTGACCTGCTTGTAAGAGACCAGCTTTGTTCTGCCTCTCTGATCAGCTGGCTTGCCTGCAGTCGGGGATGGAGCAACAGAAGTGTGTCCAATCAAGCTGAGCCCTGTTTTAAAAGGCCCTGCAGTCGTTGGGCAGAGGCCGTGTTTACGACCCAAAATCGAGGAGACGAGCCTGGCCCTCTTCCAAGCCCTCGAGCTCGTATATTCTGTCTGAGCATATCCAGAGTGAAGTGCAGCACTGCAAGGAGGCCCCACGAGACACCTGTACATGTGTTAGTGACTGTGTGTGTGTGTGTGTGTGTGTGTGTGTGTGTGTGTGTGTTTTTAACAGTGTTTAGGATGAAAGAAAATCTTGTTAACCTTCAAACCTGCTATATTTCTTTAAGTGGAGACATGGCTGGAGACATAGCAATTAAAATGAAATCGTATTGATGCACAGTGTAAATAGTATCACAGCTGTAGAAATATTCTATGAGGTCAATAGAAAGAAAAAAAAACACCTGCACATGCCATATACCCCTAAAAAGCGACCAACAGAATACAGTCACTCAGCAATAATGAATGCAGTCTGCGCAGTGTTGCTAAAATATTTGACTTCAGTTAACAAATATAAAAGCACTTCATTTACATTAGCCAAATGGGAAGGTGCAGTCATTTTTGTGATTACAATGCGGTTGGTCAATTACTGTAATAGTGTGGATTTATGGCACATTAGGGTGACCAGTGTTTAACACCACAGTGGGTATTATCTATTCCAGAGCTAATCCTTAAGCTGAAGGTCACAATAACAATCCAGTGCCTTTGTGAGCCTGAAATCGATTTGAACAGACCAGATGTGGTTAGGGACCAAAATATGAAATTGCTGTTGAGTGTCGTAACTTTATTATTTTATTATCTTTTAGTTAGTCTTATCTTGGTTTGGTTCTGTACTCTTACCTGAAGCTCTCCTTTGTTGCATTCCCATTGCTGTTGCTACTATGACACCTGAATTTCCCTCAAGGGATTAATAAAGGCTTATCAAATTGTATCTTAATATTTGGTAATGGCCTGTAGAAATGATGCTGTGAAGGTACTCAATGGAATTGCATACCTCAAGTAATAACTTTCTTTGAGAAATGCTTTTACATCACAAAAGGAATCATCCATCTATTTAATTCTTCAAGAATCTCCTTTTCAAACAAGCCCTAGCGGAAGTAACTGTACTGTCACAGCAGGAATGTTAGCTTGAATGCAGACATCGAGCCAGCCACCTCAACCGTTTGTGTTGTGTTTGTGTAATGATTTGTTTTCCTCAGAGTGGATCCATGCCAGCATGGCGCACAATTTTGCCTCGCTCATGGTGATCAATAGGCATTAGCTTGGGACAAGAAGTTTTCAAGTGTGTAGGTTGTTCAGTGAATGATTGGCAGCTCTCTGCATCACCCAGACATGAACATGAAAGCTTCCTACACCTGACTGTGCCAACACAATTCTCAACCTGAATGAATGAATGTGCCACTCCCCGGGCTCTCATTGCTGCAAAATACATATTGCAGCTGTTTTGGAGCTCAGACATTATACATCAAAAATTGTTTCTGGATCATTCTGAGGTGGATAAAAGGCCCCACTGTCACCTCACAGCAAGTTTGCATGTTGCCATTGTGTTCACCCAGGTTTCCTCCCAAACCAAAAGTCATGTTACCAATACTTTTGCCTTTTCCCTTAACCAAGACACTAAACTCGGAACTGCAAGTTGCCCCATGATGGCACTGATTCCTGACTGGTCACTGCTCTTAAATAGTTAAGATAAATTAAAGGGGGAATTTCAACACTGAGATTTGTAAAGTTTAACTTAATCTAAATCTACGGTCAAATAGGGGTTCACCGATTTTGGGACATTCAAGACTAGGGTCGGGGTTTGATCAATTGTATTGAATCCGAATGCACAACCTGAAAATGAGATGAGAGCAGCAGCAGATATGACATGTTGATTAAATTATGTATTTGATATGTTGACATAACAGATGTTGCCTCCTTATTAGCACCTTTATCTTTCAGAAGCCACTTTATCGTACTGGAAGTCTTGATTCAGCAGAGTACCGACATTGCTCATTCACTGCATTTGTGTATTTTCACGTTAACGTTAGTCTGTTTGCACTACTACAGAGTGTCTTTTCTCTCCTCTGATTTTCCATCTCGTTTTTGGTTCGGTCTCAGTAGGTGTTTTTCAGAATTACATCTTGCAGTAAAAACTGAAACTTCAATGTGTAATCTGGCTTTGCTGGATCCAAACACTGGCTCCATTGTTCTCAATAAGTCAAAGAGTTTGTTTTTTTATTCCAATTCATACATATATGTGCAACTGAAGCTAAATTGACTCTTTCACACCTCGATTGCAGTTATTACACCATTCAGAGTGCGACAGCATGAGTGGTGAAGAAAAATATTCACTTTTTTTTATTTTACCGGCAAGACTTCGCAAAACATACAAACTGCCGGTACAGCAGAACCGGGCTCAGACTATCAACTGCAACTGGTCTTCTCTATGTGGCTGGCAGAAATGTGCCACAGACTGCTTAATCTGCCACCTACTGGCACATGCCAATATAAATAACTAAATTTTCAAGTATAGTATTTAACAAAATAGGAAATATAAATGTTTTTACAGGTGTCACACCGTTTCCATTCCTCTTTGCAACATCTACTATGACTCTTAAACCAAGTCAAGTTTTACGAGTCAAGTTACACAGCTGTAATCATAGAAACATGTAAGTTACCTGTGCAGTTGCCTTTGCCTACATAGTAGTATAATGGATAAAACCTCACTCAGCATGTCAAATGTATTAAATTATAAAGTAGTTGCATATTCAGGTGCAGCTCTCTGTCTGAATGGTGAGGTAGGATACAATGAAGAGGCATTTGCACAACAAAGACCTGATCTATCAGTGACTGGGGAGGCAGATAATGTGGCAGTGGACTTTGAGATGTGCAACAGGAGGGGTAATTTAATTATTGAAAATCGTGTAGGCTCCTTCCTTTCCTTTCCCCCACGGTGTTCAAGGTTAATTGTCATAAGTTCAGGACAATCTACCACCAAGGCACAAGGGAGGGGACCAGAGGAGAGATGCCACACATAAATTCAATTCTATCAAGATGATTGTGCATTCAAGCAATATTTTCCATTACGCATCGATTCTTCAGTGGAGACTACCGTCAGAAAACTTCAAAGAGATCCAATGCTCTACATAAGTTACTGCTTGTCCCCTCTTCTCACTGACATCATAGGAAATAAACTGGAGCACTAAGTGTAAGTAAAAGATAATAGGAAACGTCTTCTGAACCGTATCCTAAACTGAGGCCCTTTGCTGTGAGATTAACAAAAGGTGTTTGGCTTTGCATAGGCACTGGAGATAGACGCAGGCCATTCCAGACAGCAGCATGTTAGCGTGTCTCAGCCGTTTAGAGGATTGCTTGTGTAATGCCATCTGTATTCAGGGGATGAACACCCACTTTTACACCAGGGCAGAGAGAGAGGAGCAACAGTGACTTCAGCCAACATCTGTCGCTTTCCCTCGATATTCCATTCACTCATCCGCCAGGCGCTTTCATCCACTTAAAATCGTGACACAAGACCGGATATGTTAATCGAAGAAACTATTCACCCTGAGAATATGAAGGATAAAAGCGTTTGTGAATATGTAACACGGACTGCTACAAAGCAGAACAATGATCAGCTTTTGATATAAAGCCTTCAATAAATAATTTGTTCCTCCTCATTTATGGATTAAGCTGTGTCACATACAGAAAGAAATCCAGTATACCCAATTTACACATGCAATGTTCCATGTAGAAGTAAAGGTTTAATTACTAAATCTAAAGCTAGAACTTTTTTTTTTACTGACAAGACAGTCTAAACCAAACTGAAAAATAATCTAATAACTATTTTGATGATAAAATAATCATAGAAAATTGTTACAGCCACTTAAATGGAGGATTGCTTTTTTGTCTTGTGATCCTAAACTGAACATCAAGTCTTGGAGAGTTGGTCAGACAAAACAACATTTTATAGACCAAATAATTATTGATTAATCAAATAAATAAATGAAAATAATCGTTAGTTGCAGCCTAGTCTATATCCACGACGTTCCACTTCCGGGATTGCTCCGATGCTGCCGGAAATTCGGCCAGATGTCACTCTTTTCTACCGGATGTCCGTTACCTTCCGCTTTCTTTGTGTTGTAATTTAAAAACTCTGGTGGATTTATGAGGACTATGGTTAACTGCTCCTCAGATCTCAGCAGGGTAAATCCAGACAGCTAGCTAGAATAAAAGGCTATTTTGCAGAGGCGCCGTTGCTCCGTCCAGCGCTTAGCGCCACCCAAGACGATTGCGATTGGTTTAAAGAAATGTCAATAAACCAGAGCATGTTTTCTCCCATCCCGGAATGCTGTGTGGACACGCCAGACCCTCCTCCGCAGCGCTGTGGAGAAAGGTCTGGCAATACGGGACTCTAAAATCATCAGAAGCAAGGACTAAAGAATGTGTTTGCTATCCAGCAAAATATACAAACATATGTAGTTCCCAAATGCACATGGTGAAGAAGCCGTCGTATTAGCCATCTCCAGTATCATAGGGCGTAGAGTCTAAAATCACACAAAAAGGCTGGTAAAACCAAAACAAGTCTGCAAATCCCCATAATTGCATTGTATTGAATAATTATATCATATGATTTGTTTGAAAGGGCCAAAGCAGTTGTTGCCCATGCTCCATGTTATGTGAGTAAAAGGCTCACCAACAGAGGTTGAGGTTGAGCGGTGGGGGCGATAAGGTTGGACTCAGCAGTTAGAAAAGATTTGACACTGAGATCACTGTAATAGTAAATGGTACAGATCTACATGATGCTGCCATGTACAAACTGCTGTTAGTTGTTCCTATATGGATTTGGGCTTTGGCGTTGGGAATTGTTTAATGTCTGTTATCGGTACTAAATGGGCAGAAGTGGCAGAAGATGTAATGCTGCTGTGAAACCCAGCTTTCTGTTGACACGAGCCACTCGCTGCTGTTTAGAATGCACTTCCTGTGTCTAAATGTGATGAGATTTTTTTTACTATTTTTATTTTGGCGGCAGCCTTGGTAATAAATGATCATTGCTTTGTCCAAAAAAAAGGCGACAAGTCTGTTTTGTTCATCCTTGTCCCCTTTATCATTAAGTGCTTTTCATCTTTGGAAGGCAATACCAAACTTCACTAGAATTTCAATTTATGTATCCTTTTCCTTACATTTTGTTTTGTTTATTGTCTCCTTAGGCACAACATACACAGAGTATATGGATGTGTACAGTGACAAACAAGCTGAAAAAGCAAAAACAAACAATAAAACAAGGTGGGGGTGGCAGCTGAGGTTAAGGCATTTCAATATATAGATTATCAAGGGCAACTATATCCATCCATGCCCTTATTGTCTATTCATCTTAGCTGTTGTACATTCCAAATTCGCTATCCTATTCGAGGCCAGAATCAAGTAAACCTGCAAAGACATTTTTGTAGTTTTGCAGCTGTAAAGCCTGCAAACAACAGCCTATGTTGATTAAAAGTAAGGTATGAATTGTCATATAAAACCGTCATTTAAAATACAGAGAGATGGATTTGTTAAGTCTGATAGAGAATCATGAACACATTTTTAAAATAGCAATACAAGGGCATTACGCTTTTTCTTACATTTTGTGTAATTTGATTGTAAGTTCATTCTTTTTTGTGTCTGTTTTATCACGTGGCTGTCGCTCCTCATGCTAACTGTCTTCCTTTGTTTATTCCAAAAAAGCTGCTGTGGCTGCTCCAAGAAAAGCAGAAGCATCATTTTCTGTGCTGAACAAGAGATTTTGTTCCTATAAGACCTACGAGACACTGAGTGCTTGCACAGCAAATGTTAAAGTTTTCATGACCTGGATATATGTTGAATCGCTACTCTATGGTATGAATTGTTAATAGAGAACAGCAGTTGTTGCTAATTAAGTGTTACTTTAGGTTTTGATGTGTTTTAAATTGGTAATCAGAGGCTTATGTTGACTTTATTGTAGACCTTGTGTTCAAATGCAATTAATTTATATCAAGCTTCAAATGATTTTAGAATAATTTCGGGGCTTGTTGCACATCTGGATTCAGGTAGGATTGACGCACACACACACTAGAGGATGGATACCCGAACCGACCCGGCGGAACCCGACGGGAACCCGGGCCGGGTTCGGACCGATATTTAGAAATGATGTTCGGGTTTGCGTCGGGCTCGGTCACATCAGCACGATAAGGCATTGAACATTTTAAAAATTAAATAGTTTATTAATGTGCGCTTGTTGCCCCGTGTGCGCTGATGCGCTCATCTGTTGACATTTCCAAATGCCCTACATTTGCTTAATAAAAGCGGGCTTTCCACACAAACAAACGTACATGTGTCATTAGTATGAGAAAAAGACGTGGACCGGGCTCGGACAGAAAATGTGGCCCAATCCGCACTCTAACACACACACACACACACACGCACACACACATGCACACACACACACACACACACACACACACACACACAAACACACACACACACACACACACACACACACACAACCTAGAGAATGATCTTTAACTGTAGTCAACAGATAATAATAAAAAAAAGCTGAATATCCATTGATCTGAACCACCTGTCAGAGAGACAATTAGTTGGTTTGGATGAACAGCCACATCACAGAACACACACACACACACACACATATACTGTTGGATTATTTTGACTCCAACCTTTACCACAGCTGTCAGAACAATGCCAATACAAGCAACTTTGTTGTTCAAATATAGCTCAAACAAGCACCTCTTTTCCCCCCCGCTGAATGAACAGGGAGATGATCAGCTCGCCCTATTTTAGTTTGCTGGTAATTGACACAACATTATTTTGGTCTCGTAGTGTTTTCAGGATCAAATAAACACACCTGTTTGATTTTTTTTAATGGGGCATGACATATATTTGTGCATTGTAAAGTGTGTATGCACATGCTGTCTGTATTTATAAATCAAATGCAATTAAACGATTAAAATATCTTCCTGACAAATGGGTAAATCTGCAAGAGTTACATGTGCTTTGATTATTAAATCTTTATCTTGACATTTTTGTTTGTTATAAGCAATTTCCTCACATGCACTGTATAATAAATAGGTCATGGTTTGTTTATTTATAGGTCATTTTGCACATTTGCATATTTCTATTTTGGATTCATTCTCATGTCAGAAAATGTCACCCTACATACTGGGTGAAGCACTAAAAGTGTCCTGACAGCAAGTTGCATCCAGGTAAACAGGATTTATGAATCCCTGGAGCATGACTACTGAAAAACAGACCTCTTAAATATTGTACATAGAAAACCAGTCTATCATAGCTCTTTCCATTTTGGAGCAGGCCCTGATTTTAATTACTATACATGGTGAATTAGCTAATGAATAATGAATGGATTCCTCACACTAAGTGCTCTGACTGCTAATGCACTTGCAATTCGCTCTCTCTACCCCCTCACACACTACCAATGTTGCTTCTGTCTTTTCTTTTTTTTTTTTTAGCCCCCCTCTCCAAGTCTAAATCACACACTTCCCATCTCTGCTTTTTCTCACTCTCACTCCGATTTGATTAGATTTTCCTCTGTAAGGAATTATTAAGTGATGAGAGTGGAGAATGAGACGGAGTTAAAGAAAGGCTCCAGGATAGAGGGAGACAGATAGTGGTTCTCACGGGAGTGAGGGAGAAGGAGATAGGTGCTTCGAGGAAAGAGAGTGAAAAAGCTGGAGGATTAAGGTGCAGTGGAGCTGCAGACATGCAGCGAGAGACAGTGAAAGACAATGTGCTCTGTGTGCTCAGTGTGCTTCAAATCCAATGGAAGTGAGATCTACAAACGTGCATCCAGAAATAGGGCTGCAACTATCGGTTATTTTCATTGAAGATTAATCTGTCGATTATTTTTTTTTGATTAATCGATTAGTTGTTTGGTCTATAAAATGTCAGAAAATGGTGACAAATCTTCATCAGTGTTTTCCAAAGCCCTGGGTTGGCGTCCTGAAATGTCTCGTTTTGTCCACAACTCAAAGAAATTCTGTTTACTGTCACAGAGGAGTGAAGAAACTAGAAAATATTCACATGTAGGAAGCTGGATCAGAGAAGTTTGACTCTTTTTTTTTTTTTCATAAAAAATGACTCAAACCGATTAATCAATTATCAAAAATAGTTGCCGATGAATTTAATAGTTGACAACCAATTAATCTTTGCAACACTATTTAGAAATATATGACAACATATGTGATACATGCAATGGAGAGCTGGGGAGAATGTGTACATTCCAGACACATAGGTTCTCTGTAGATTTTTGACAAACTATCCTTATGTCTGCATCAATGTGTACTTCAGTTTCCTTCCACAGTCCACAGGGTTAGGTGACGTGGAGACTCTAAAGTGCTTGTAGGTGTGAATGTGTTTAGCTGTCTATATGTGTTAGCACTGTGAAGACTGGCGACCTGTCCATGGTAGTTCTCACCCAGTGCATGATGGGATAGGCTGCAGCCCCCTATGGCGCTGAACACTAGTGATATAGAAAATGGATGGATGGATTTGCTAGTGGTAAAACTATAAATGATACATTTTCAAGTATTTTCAATGATTTAAAGCTGCCATAACCTCTCTTATTTTATATTAACAATTACTTATTATTTTTTATTGCAGTTCTCTACGGAGCATTTCAGCATCTTTCAGCTCATTGGTTTGGTTTTCCATTTTTTTAACCCCAGCCTGTAGCTGTTTTCATCAAAGTAGCTCCAAAAACCCACAGTACACCAGCTGCCCAGCACCAAACGGCGGTCTCAGTTAAAGACTAGCTGGTGAATATGGTGGAGAATTCAGCAGCTAGAGAGCCAGATATCTGAGATGTGTTTCAGGTATAGATCAAAAAATCCAAACGTGGTGATTTTTCGATGCATTGAAAGATTACATGTCTCTTTTTATAGTGTCAGTTTTAAATGGCATAATCCATAAACCAACAGGGAATTTACATAACATGCCATGACATGCGTCATCGTACAGTATGTACGGCAACTTAAACATTAGCTTCAGCCAAAAAAAAAAAAAACATCTCTTTTCTAAAATCATGAATAATTGACAGTACAACGTGCACATTTCGGATCAAATACGTGGCCTGGGGTCGTGCAAGCTACATGCTTGACTCAAACAACTAAACTGGAGAAAAACAAGCTACCTCAGATAAACAATAATCAGCACCACAGCAGCTGGACAGCTTCGCCTCAGGCTAACCAGGATTAAAACACAAACAATGTCAGGCGTGTAAAGATAACCCAGGGTAATGTTAAATCGAGATTAAAGCCCAGGGTTAACAGGTTAAAAGACACATGTACTGTAAAGGATGTTTGGACTGCAGGGCATTGGATGAATGCCGATTAACAACTGCAGCGTGATTCACAAAGGTAAAATGAATGTCAAAAATGAAATAATGTGTCTTATTTTCACATACAATCAGCATCATCTTCATCACCATGCTGACAAGCAGAGTTATGTATATTAAAATACAAACATTATTCAAAGTAGGACTATATCATACATCACAAAGTTCAAGTATAGCAAAGGCATACACAATTTAGACTATAAGAGGCTGAGGCAGGACTTGTGGTAAAAGTCATCTCCCATAAAATGGCACTGTGTTGTGCAATAATTAGCATTCGATTGACATCAGTCTTTTTGAATGATCAATAATGAACAGAAATTAAAACATGTATTAGGATTTCAAAGAATGGAAGTAGCACCAGAACACCAAGGACAAACGAGGACACACCAACAGGGAAAAACATTTTCGGGGGGATGCACATTTTGGCACAACACCAATCCTTAACAGCTTATTAGCATGCCAGCTGAGAATTCTCCCCATGACCAAGTAATGAAGGAAAAACAAGATGGACTACCTAGCGTATGCTGTCAACACTGGCGACATGCAATCAATCAGCCATCAGCAGTGAGAAAACCAACACAATGCGTTGCCTAGCACAACCACAGCTAGTCTGCTCAGCAGCTGGTTTACTAGATAATAAAACATAATAACGCAGGGTAATGATCATCATCACCATCATCAGCGCACAATCCAAAGTTAGAACGGCACATCATGTTTGGGTTGGAACAATACAACCAATCCCAGGCCTACCAATTGACCCTGCACGAGCAGAACAATAACACGGCTCATTGTGTAGATCTGTGACTTTATGAGAGACTATTTGTACAGTGTACATTCATCTTTTACAAAACTGTTGACTACCACTTGAATAATAGCATCTTCCCTGCTTTGATTTCGGACTGACTTTAAGACGGTCTCCTACCATGCGTCACGCATTCGCTGCTGACTTATCAAAGCAGATTAACAGAGAGAAAAGAAAAGAGGAGGGAGAAGGGGGGGGGGGGGAATCAAAATCACACCACTGAGAACATGTCTGCTCTATAGCTTTCATTTATTGAGTCCAAATATATTTGATGGTGGTTATTTTTAAACAGACCTTAATCCTCTGCTCACCCTTTACCGTGAGGTAGATAATAATAGTAATCTGGTCGAAGGGAATTTAATTTCCAAGCTGTGAATCATTGCAGTGGGATGGACTAGTTGCTTTATGAAAGGAATTTATAGTGTCTTACAAATTTGGCAGTTAGATGACAACACACATTCAACATTGTGCATTGCTCAGGATCAATTTGTGCAATTTTGAGATCCAAATTAGCACTAGTGGCACCAGATCCCCATATAATACAACATGGCACATGGCAGGGATATACTTTAATAAGAATAGCTGAGAAGTACCCATTGTTCCTTTTTGTTCTACATAGAGGACTAGGTGAATAGATTGCCTTCGAAGTAGGACAACCTATTGGCGCTCTCTTAATATTCACTTCAAATGGAAATCTATCCTCCACTTCTAGAAGCTTTGTGTATTATGTTGGGAACTTCTTTTGAAGATATTCTAAGTAGGAGAGATTTAAGATCCTCCCATTGTAGCCACGCAGGAAAGAGCTTGTAATGTACACAGCACTCTTGTCCTGCCCTTGAGCAAGTCAGCGATTCCCCACTGACTTGCTGCCAGCTCCAGGGGGCGCTCTTTGTGAAGATGACCCGACACTCTGACCTCCCTGGAGGGAGCCAAGTGAAAAGAGAGTTTCACTGCGGGGATCAATAGAAGTATCACACCCTTATCACTTTATTCTAGCAATTTGGGACGGAAGGGTTTAGCTTGCATTTAATCCTTGACCAAGATTTGAAGGCTTCTACTATACTGTATGGATGTGCTATTCTTACACTGTGCATGTGTTTGTGTGTGTGTAGCTGTTGCGGGATGCAATGTGACCATAAGGTGAATTTATGTGTGTTCATTTCACAGTAAATATTAATTATGATTTCCATCTTTGTCATAGTACATTTGTGTTTTTGGAGTTGCAGAATATCAAAGAATCCACCTCCTTATGCACAACGACAAAGCATAATGGCATAATAATTTTTCTTACTGCGTTTCAGTTTTTCAGTGCAATATTTAATGCTTTTTGTTGATGTTTGCATAAAAGGTAATTATGCGTAAACAGCCTACTTATAGTCCCACAGGTCCCCACTGTATGCTCTTCATGGAAGCTGGATGATTGGATGCTGTGTGCTTTTTAGACTATATAGGCCAATTTATATAGTGAAGCCCATTAACTATACAGAAGCTATGTTTCCTCACGGCTTTCATCTTTTTTTTTTTTAAGACTCCAAACATGATTATGTGTGCTGGAGGCTGGCTTCAGCGTGGATACAGATCTGAAATCGACTAGACGTCTCAGACTCTCAGCCCTATTAATCCATCACCGTTGCATCAGAAGAGTAACATCCACTTTTAAATGTTCAAGTAGTTCTGCTCACCATTACATGTTAATGCTTACAGTGAGGAGTAGGCTACCGTGTCAGCTAAGACAAGTCAGGAGGAGCATCTTATCCGTTTCTGTGATTTCTACATTTTTCTCTCCAAAATAAAGCTATCGTAAGTTAACACTGCTTGGTGTGTGGCATTTGGTCAAGTCAAGTAGAAACCCAGTCAAGCCAACAGACAAAGCAAAGCAAGATGCTTCCAACAGCTCGTTTTAAAAGAGGCATATGGCAAGCATTGCTTAAAACTGGCATTTGTAGCTTTCACGTTTTTATTTTATTTTTTATTTTAGATTGGGAGAAAAGTAGGCATAGCATACAATATATTCAGCCTTCATCTTTTTGGTCTTGCTACACCTGTTTGGGAGTATTGATTTGATGTTTGTGGGTGTGTATACTTTTGTTTTGTTTTATAGACTGAAAGTAAGCCCTCTTTATAGTTAAACAAATATGCTAATCTATTTTAAAGCCAAACAAATACCTTTACAAATATTTACAGTACCTTAATGCTACACCAAGCTAGAGCTGTTTACCATCACCTACCTTTTTAACAAGACAAACACAATTTATCCTACTATAATTATACATCATGTAGCCTGAATATTATTCAGATTCACACATCTAACCTGTGTTTCATTTTTCTGTGCCTGTCAACATCAATTTTTAAATCCAACAGTTTGTCAGCATAGGGGTATGTGACTGCATTGCACTTATTAGAGACGTGTGAATGACTTCTCACATACTCATGGCTATAGGGCAGAATCCAGTGAAAGGATTTCCAATGAGAGATTGTGGCACGTTGGTGGGCAGCAATCTTAAACAAAAGAACAAAAGACTGCACCACGTATGGTGCCATCTGTTGTCAGTATCCTGTCACCCCAATGTGAACACAAAAGCTCCAGAGAGAACTGCCTCCAACTTCATCTATTCAGTCAATTTGCAAAAGAGAATGGTCGGAATTCATTGGCAAATAGCTGTGACTGAACAGGGGACACTCCAGTGAACTAATCCCTTCGAGCACTCTGCATTTTGCAGGGAGCGGCAACCTGCCAAGATGGCCATTGAAGCTACATTGCTATTGTGCCATTTTTAATGCAACACTGTTGTCTTTCTCAACACTAACAATAGCTGACAGTATTTTGGCCTTTTGGAAGTATTTCCCCTTGCACCAGTGATACAGTAGGCCACAGGAAGAGAGCAATCTAAATGCTTCCTACAAATTGCAAACTAAAATAGCTTTTTATCCCTGGCCATGGACATTTGAAATGCACGTGTTATATCATGAAAACACAACTCCCTGGTCAACTTTCTACAGCTTCTGAACCTGAAAGAAAACACATTCAATATGTTATTAACACATTTGGAAAGTGCCAAGTTCCACTGATGAAGCATAACATGCTACAAGGGCATCACTGTGATGTGGAACCTTTTGAATTAAATATTTAATAATTCATCTTTCAAACAAAATGAGTGTCACAAGTTCATTCAGAATTATTTTGCAGGCGGTACAACATTGGCCCTCAGCTGCATGCTCCCTTCACCAATCACACAATTTCTCTGCTAAAGCAGCGATCTGTTTAACTACTGTAAGAGGGCAGCTTATGGGGTCTGTTCAGCTCATTATTCTGCCACTGATGCAGGCTGTGTGTACTCACCTACCTAAACCCAAGCGGACACCTGCTTTTTAGCACTGCATTTGTTTCCAAAATGTTTTGCAGTGAAAGCATTAGTTTTTATCTGTGTAACCAATTGCCAAGATTGTCCCCACCACCATGAGTCATGGTAACATACTCTACTGTGCCATGTTTTCATTTAGTCCAATCCGCCTTGACTCTGCCATGATGCTATTCCACCTACAATTGGCCGATCTTACAGATCTCTCTCTTTTTTAGCAACGCAGTCATGGGAGCAGATTGGTGGGCTTGACAAGTGACACGAATACTAACAGCGCCCTCGCATTCAGTCAGTCTGCCACCCAGAGCATCCTGTCTTAATCCCTTTGCAGAGACCAGACAGAGCCTTGGCAGAATGCATTTGAACATGGAGGTCCCTGCTGATTATTTAGCCCAAGCAATTATTATAATGGAGGCAGCATAAGGTAATACGTGAATAGGAATTGAATTATCACTTGAAAGGTGTATCTTTACCCTCTGGCTCTCCCTCTATCCAGTATTGGCACAAGTGGCAACCTTTCTCTCCTCGCCAGTAATTAAAACACATGAAATAACATACAGGGCCTCAAAATGTTCTATAATGTGAACAGCAACAACACAAAAGGTAACACAAGGGCAAGATCCTGAAAAACAGCTGCACCCAGATATACATGTTTGACAGTAGCCATACCTACTCGATATTTAAAGGTCCAATGACATGCTGCTTTTTGGATGCTTTTATATAGGCCTTAGTGGTCCCCTAATAGTGTATCTGAAATCTCTTTCCCGAAATTCAGCCTTGGTGCAGAATTACAGCCACTAGAGCCAGTCCCACAATGAGCTTTCCTTAGGACGTGCCATTTCTGTGTCTGTAGCTTTAAATGCTATTGAGGAGGAGAGAGGGGGGGCAAGGTGGAGGGTGGGGGTGTGGCCTTGACCAACTGCCATGCTTTGCTTGTTTGCAAGCCATGATGTCTCTCTCTTGCTCATGGGTGGGCCAAATTCTTTGGGCGGGCAAAGCAGAGAAAGGGGAGGTAACCTTTCCCCTTATGACATCATAAAGGGAAGATTCCAGATCGGCCCATCTGAGCTTTCATTTTCTCAAAGGCAGAGCAGGATACCCAGGGCTCGGTTTACACCTATCGCCATTTCTAGCCACTGGGGGACCATAGGCAGGCTGGGGGAACTCATAGTAATGTTAAAAAACCTCATGAAGTGAAATTTTCATGCCATGGGACTTTTAACATAACTCCAATTTCTAGAATTTACAGATGTGTAATGTGTAAGGTTTGCTACTCGACGCAGCGGCCCGCGGGTTCAGCTCCAGCCTGCGGCCCTTTGCTGCATGTCGTTCCCCCTGTCTCTTCCCTTTCATGTCTTCATCTGTCCTGTGGAAATTAGGGCCTAAAATGCCCGAAAAAATAATCTTAAAAAAAAAAGACTGCAATAGCCAAGACTGCACTCATCAGTCTATGGTGCAAAGTGGCTGGACGGCCGATAATACTATTACATTTATCAGAAATAAGTGATTGAAGCTAATGTCTTTTGTACCATTTTCAGACATAATACCATAGCATATTGCCTCATAGCAAATTAAAATGTGTCTATAGGTTTTTGTTCTCATAGTTATTGTCTGTCTGACCATAATTCCAGATGGCAGTTTGATTGCTCTCAATTTTGGCTCTCTTTTAATTTAATCTCATTCCATCACGGACGGGAGAAATGAGCCTGGTCATCTAAAATTGTGATTATTTCCAATAATGCGATTGTGCCATCTGGAAGCGCTGCTTTCCTGAGGGGATGGTGGAGGTTAAGCTCAGGTCAGAGGGTCAACTGCACCACCTTTTTTCCCCTCATAGTTCATGATGTAGAGACCTAGATTACAGGCTGCTCTCTTTTGTTGATCAGAGAAAACAAAGATTTTCTGGAAGGTTATAGACCCTTTTTACCTCACATTCAGCTGAACAATGGCAACAATTTTGGTAATAAATTAGCAAGAACATTTTCAGTATATAGTGAGCTAAGTAGACTCTAGCCCCTCGTGAATGAGATGAGTGTGAAGATGTATGGATGGATGGGTTTTCTATATACTGTCTTTCTGATCCGTGTACCTTTATTGGGCTTTGAACCTTCTGAACATAAACCCTTATGTCTTCCTAAAGCTTAATCAATATTTTTTTTCTATAATAACATTAAATCAAATGACTGTGTAAAATGAAATAGGTTGCTCATAGTGTCGAAAGCAGTCTAGTAGTAGTAGTGTCAGCCAACCCTGCAGTTTTGTAAAGGTTTTTAGTCTCTTTTGGCTCATTGTTAAGAATTGTATGGCCTCCATACATTATTTGCTGTAGGTTTGAGTCAATGTATCAGACAGCTTATTTTCATGTTTCTGTGCCCCCTAGTGACCAATAATCGTTTAATGCAGCTTTAAAATTAAAGGAGCCAATGGAGTGTGTATGTGAAAGCATTTAGTTCTATCTATCTAAAATGACTAAGAATTACTTAAAAGGTTTCTGAAATTGAAACCCATTAAGGCGCTGTGAGCAACTGAGTAAACACTTTTGGTTTGGTCAGCTTTATTAAATCTGGAGTGTCCCTGCAGTCGTGACAGCATCCCACACCCTGCACCCTATAGCTTAGAGTCCTGTTCCACCTTTCACTGACCCCCTTGGCAGCTATCCATTCATGAAGCACTTTATCTCCACACAGATGACAGAAAACACTTCAGCGTAACCCACTAGTATGACCTTGCCTGTAAGTCTTATCTTTTCCATTTCATGCCTGCAGTCGTCGTTTAACAAGACGTTATAGAATGTTCATGGATTGTATCTCCCGTGCAATAAGGATGATGTTACCTTGAATCCACTGTAAATGACATATTGTGGCTCCAGACAGTTGTACTTCAGTAATTTTTCCAGATTACAGTGCACTTCATCGGGGCCCTGTAATTATTTTCACAAAGGAGAACAGAGCAAGAGCCGCATTGCCAACACACCTTGTTTTAAACACTAAAAGCGACGGGTGTTCAACATCTTTTGTTTCAAAGCGTCACTCCTACAACAACGGGTCCAGTCAAACCAGATGATAAAGATGAAGCAAATACAAAATATACTATATATCTAGGGTTGGGTATCGTTTGGGTTTTTTCCGATACCGGTGCTAAATCGATACTTTTAAAACGGTGCCGGTGCCTAAACGGTGCCTGAACTGGTGCCTGAACCGAAATATATATAATATATTTATAATATATATAATATAAAATATAAAAAAGGAGCACAAAACGACAGTTGGTGACATTAAAGAACAGCTTGTTTATTGCTAAGGCCTTATGGTAAAAATTAAGTCACACTTTACACCGCTTAACGTAACCTGTCAGCATTTTAACCATTGTGTTTAATCCAGCTACTAGATAACGGTGATGTAGCGTCCCGTGCAGCGATGCTTCTGAAAAAAAAAAAAAGTCAGGCACCGAAATGAGGAACCAACATTTTCGTTCTTATTCGGTCTTGTTACTACCGTTTACGTCGGAACCGGTGCCCTGTTGGCATTGTGCTTCAGTACCCAACCCTATGTATATCAGACATTAACAGCAAAAGCAAAATCAGCAAATGGCAGATGTGATTATACTATAACCACTAAATGTAACAATATACCAAGCATTATGATGCATGTAAAAGGTGCAGTAAGGCCTACTCTAACAGCCTACACTTACCCTAGTTACAGGCACAGTTTTATTGGCGGTAGCATGCAAGCCAGTGACAATACTAAAAATATTTGTTGGATAACACCATCCTAAGAGAATGAAGGACATGCACTGTTTTTGCTGTTCTGAGACTCGTCTAGTCAACGAAAGGGCCATTATTTCTGTTCCAGTTAAAAGAATAGAGTTTGGCTGATAAATCAGCAGCACCCAACAGTCTGCTAGATTTATTTCCTTAACACCAGCACTCTGCGTACTGAGGCCAACGTGGGGGAGGGGAATTCCCTTTTTTTCAGGTGGAGCAGAGGCGGAGAATGGACCACTCTGTCTGAATGTCAGAATGAGACAGCAGCAGTGGTGGCTGCTCATCATGATGGGCCCCAGTAAAAGATTTTCAAACTGCCACCCCCCAATGTCAGACATAAACCTGCACACAGATTTTGAACCCCAGCACACATTGTTTGGAAGCTAATAGCAATGCTGCTGTAACGTTATATTGAACTGATTATTACTGGATTTCCTTATCTTAAACTTCATCTCTAATTGTATAAAACTGTCCAACCATTATACTGGGCTACATTTAGCTATTTTCTAAATGTAAGACAGTTGTTCACTTAAATATGAAAACTTAAACAATATCTACTCATTAGTTTAATCTTCTGCATCTGATGTTTTTAGGGGCTGTTATTGTTCATTATCTATTATTTTGCCATTTTTTTCTCACTTATTAACCAATAATTAACAAATTTCTCAACAAATCCCCTGGAAAAAAAAAACAAAACAATGAATTGATGCTACTAACATGTATTTTCTGTGTAGCCAAAGTGTGTTTCTTGTCCCTCTGTGCTCCACTATAATCAAAAAACTACTAAAAAAAAATAAATGAGTCACAGTGTTGCTTCACTACAACAATTTAGTTTATTTTGAGTCAATTCTACTTACCCACTAGTGCACCAAATGTGTAATATACTGCAGTCAAAAATAGTCACCAACAAATGCACTATTTACTCCTGTGTGAGATAACTACAGCACCCAGCTTTTTTAGGATTGTATTGAGCCTTTGTAACAAAATGAAACTATGCATCCGTGACCTGTTTTTAAAGATTTACGTGTTCCATAGTAACAAATGGGGCTTTGGGCTGAGTGACACCCACCTAGTAAGAACGTGATTAAGTATTGACAGATGGACTAGTAACTCAGCGTTGGTTTTAGTCTTTACCTTGGATTTGTTGATAAAGAAAATGTAGCCTTATTGTATGTACTATATGCTAAAATATTCATCAGCCCTCAATATGTCATAATTTCAAACATGAACACAACAAACCTGTTACTCATTTGTATCTCGTATAGGCACATTGTATGCAGGTCTTGTAAAATCCAGATGGCCTGTGAGGTTACAACATCAGCACAAACGAGGTTAAAACAAGACAAACGTATGCAAGTGTAATGAATGGGTAATGTGTTGAATGAATTAGCAAGATGACATTCAGTTCAACAGACAGCCCTCTAAGTGGCCACAGGCTTCTTTCTCCATCATGATGCGACTTGCCACATTTCATATCCCTTCATATTTTACCCACTCTATCACTTTCACACTCACTGGGCCGACTGCAAATGACTGATCAGTAATTGTCTAATAAACAATGTATTATTGTTTAATAAACAATGTGAATTAAATATTACAAATGATTATGAGATAAATAAAAAAAATGTCATGTTCTTTATAGTGACTTAGTAATCATAGTATATTATTTCATTTAATGTAGGAAAATGTAAAACTGCTTTTCAGGGATGTGTGGTGGGGGTGGGGGTTGTGATTCCCGAGGGTATATTAAGCGAGTGCAATTTTGCCAGGATGTAGAGTGTCAATAACACTGGGTGTTAATTGTGATAATATCAGTATATAATAGAATCTTGTGCCACACATGAGATTAGCATGTTAACTGCTGAAAATGTGACTTTTTTATCTGATAGTAACACTGCAAATTGAGATGTCTGCCATCTTGTCACTTGGTTGGAATAATCGCATAATACATAAAACAGTGCAAATCCCCTCTTAGAACTCTGAGGGGAAATGTTTAATATGCCAATAAGCTATGACAAACATGAAAATCTAAATGTGACTGCAAAGCAAGTTGTTCAATAATGCAACATTTCTTGTTACATTTCACCCTCAAAGATGTTTTATCTTCCTCTATTAGACTTGTGTGGAGCAGTGTTAACATATTTATTCTCATCATCATACCATGAGACTATGAAACAGAGATATTGTTTATTTTTTTTGGAGGTGTTACCTAATTTCTTGAGTGGTAGACACTCTGTTATTTGCACCATTGACTGCCAAGCTTGCTTCCCTGGTGTGTGGGAATGTCCAAGCTAACATGTTTGGCTAGTTGGAGTGGAATGCTGTTGGTTGACGTGCACAACACTGACACAACTCTAATCATCTGACACTGTAGTTTAAGCACTCTGAAATAATCTGCTTAATATTACAGTCTCCTTGCTATGTGCACCCAGATTGAGACATATGTAGCCCTTTTCCAACAAACTCATTAGAACAAATACATTTGGCAATCACAGGGGTGTCAGCCATAATGCCAGTGGCTGCTGGTGCAGGAGCAGTAAATTAAGGGTGGGTGTCTTTTAATGTTGCTGGCAGGATTTTAGATGTAAGCAGCTACTGCTTTCAGTAGCTATGAATACATGTTGAGCGTGCCTAGATGGAATTAATCCATGCAGTGTTGCAAACAAAGGGAGGAAGTATGTTTGGAACTAGTTTTTTTTCTTCTTCTGCAATCCCTCCATGTAATGAGGCATTCTATGCTGATAAAATTTATTCAGATAAAAAAAAAAAATTATGAAGAAGGCATGTGGCCAACGCTATAATTACTCTATGAGCAGCATGCTCGTTGCTGAATTTACTGTTTTTCCTAAATCATTCCAGTGGAAATGCAAACGGAGATGTTTTTTGACAGCTGATATTCTTTATCAGTGTGTTTGCAATGTCTGACATGTTCTTCTCTTAGGTGGCAGCATAGGGTTGTTGTAATTCCAGCCAGACAAAATGAGCTCCTGCCAGTGGGAGGCCTCATTCTACTTGATTCCCCAGCAGAGGCTTGTCTCTCCGCAGCCTCCCTACACCATGGCTGGCGTGGCAGCCTTGCTGGTGCAAAAACTAGCCACATGTCAGCTCATTTCTACTGATTAAGCCAGCCACTCATCCTCACCGAAGAACATTTACACCTCAGTTCACAATTTTTACAGTTAAGAAAACACCTGTCATAATATACTCGCTTCTTTTTGCTCGTGGGTTGATGGAAAGAGATGATTAACATAACTTGAGTTGGAAGAGTTGAAAAGAAACAAGGAGAATAGTTAAATGAAAAGGACCCAATAGGCAAGGTTAATGTTTCTTGCACAAGGCAAGCATGCTTTTGCTCTTGGCAAAGGCATTAATAACTGCACTGAAAAATGGTGTCTGCATTACTTAATAGCACTGATTCTGATACAATGCTGTCACATTTTATAATTTCACAGCATATATAATATGTTTGGAATACAGTATGTATTGATTTATTTGTAAGTTACCATCTCTGTGGGCAGGAGATAATAAGGAGTGATAGCAACAAATCAACACTGCTGTGTGGAAGTGGGATGTACAGGCTGTACTGTATGTGTGTGAATGTCTTGGTCTATTTTTATCTTGAGCACACTCAGGCATATTCTTTTACACTTTGGCAGAATGGACTAATCTTATCTAATTTAATCTAATCTAAGATAACAGAGTAACGAGTTTCTTGTTAGTCACTTGATTTGGGAGATAATAAATTCCTCTATAGTTATACAAGGGCCATATCAGGCCACTTCACACACTTGAATCACGGTATTTGTGAGGGATTTTGCTGTGACAATACATCTGATCGTAATGAAACGCAAACAGCACTGCAAGTACTGCTTTGAATAAAAACACATTAATCATGAATCAATGACAAATGCTGTTTTTGAAACCCCAGAAAATGAATCACAGATAAATAATTTCAAAGGCAATAAAAAGGCTATAGAATATTTTATTAGAAAGTTGAGATAGTGAAAAATAACCCTCATTGTTTTGTCACTGGATAACATTCATCAATGAGTTCGTTAAAATATTGTTGTGTTTAACATACAGCACAATAGCTCACCTTTCTCTTTTTTTTTTGCCAGTGTACAGTATGAATGCATTTCACAGTTTGCATTGCTTTTTTAGCATGGATATATATTCTGTACACATTCTTTTCATTGGCACTAAGACTACGATTTGTTTGTGACAGTGCAGGGCCACATTCATTGAGTGTAATGGTAAACTTGTAATGTTAAATTATTCAGGACTACGGCTTTGTGTATTAAATAGTTCCAGGCTTAGGATTCCAATAAGTAAGGGGCTCACAAGAAATTAATCAGAATGCTAAATTCTCCTTTTTCATTTTCTGTCTCCAGTGTAGCTGCATCAGCTTCTGTGAAGTCTAGAAATCCTAAAGATATTAGGGATTTCTTTTGTCAATTTTCTGTCGACCAACTAATCAATTCAGCATTAAAAACTATCTTGTATTGATAGCTTTAACTCAGTACAGCAACATAAATTATGTACTCCTCGCTAATTAATGTGGTTACTAAATATTATTCTCTCTATTTTCTTCTTTTTGCAGAGAACACGAACAGCAGATAAACTATGAATGCTGAACACAATGATCTCTTCCCTCCAGCGCCAGACAATGAGAGGTCGTAGGCTGAAGGGGGCGCTGTCCAACCCCCTCTTTGTGCTGCTTTTGGCCCTCCAGATCCTGGTGGTGGCTGGACTGGTTCGCGCTCAGACCTGTCCTTCTGTCTGCTCATGCAGCAACCAGTTCAGCAAAGTAATATGCACCCGCCGCAGTCTACGGGACGTCCCCGATGGCATTTCCACCAACACTCGCTACCTGAACCTCCAGGACAACCTCATCCAGGTCATCAAGGTGGACAGTTTCAAACATCTGCGCCATCTGGAGATCCTGCAGCTGAGCAAGAATCACATCCGCAGCATTGAAATTGGCGCCTTTAATGGACTGGCCAGTCTCAACACTTTGGAGCTCTTTGATAATCGGCTCACGACAATCCCCAATGGAGCATTTGAGTACTTGTCTAAGCTGAAGGAATTGTGGCTACGGAACAACCCCATCGAAAGTATACCATCTTATGCCTTCAACCGGGTCCCCTCGCTTCGAAGGCTGGATCTAGGTGAGCTCAAGCGTCTCTCCTACATTTCAGACGGAGCCTTCAAGGACTTGAGCAACCTGCGCTACCTGAATCTGGGAATGTGCAACCTCAAGGAGATCCCCAACATCTTACCTTTGGTCAGGCTTGAAGAGCTAGAAATGTCAGGAAACCAGCTCTCTGTTGTCAAGCCCAGCTCCTTTTTAGGATTAGTGAACCTCCAGAAGCTGTGGATGATGCATGCCCAGATCCAAACAATCGAGAGGAATTCCTTTGATGACCTTCAGTCACTGGTTGAGCTCAACCTGGCTCACAACAACCTTACCTTTTTACCACATGACCTCTTCACACCATTGCATCGCCTGGAGCGGGTCCACCTCCATCACAACCCTTGGAACTGCAACTGTGATATCTTGTGGCTCAGCTGGTGGCTGAAGGAGGCAGTACCTGCCAATACTAGCTGCTGCGCCCGTTGCCATTCTCCTGCAGTCTTTAAAGGTCGCTACATTGGGGAATTGGACCACAGCTACTTCCAGTGTGATGTTCCTGTCATTGTGGAGCCACCCAGTGATTTGAATGTGACAGAAGGCATGGGTGCAGAGCTTAAATGTCGTACCAGCTCGCTGACATCCATCAGCTGGCTTACACCAAATGGCTCGTTGGTGACACATGGGGCTTATAAGGTGCGTTTGTCTGTACTCAATGATGGGACACTGAACTTTACTAGCGTCACAATGCAGGACACTGGGACTTACACCTGTATGGTAAGCAACACAGCAGGCAACATTTCTGCCTCTGCTGTGCTTAATGTCACTTCTGTGGAAAACAGCGGAGTGACCTATTTTACCACAGTCACCGTGGAGACCATTGAGACTCCGGGGGATGATAGCCAAACGCCACTTCCCCCATTTGGCTGGGTGTCATCCTCTACAACAAAAGGGACTCCTGTTTCAACAAGGACCACAGAGCGGACTTATACAATTCCAGTTCTTGATCTGGATGGAGAGGGAGCCCTCAATGGCCTAGATGAGGTGATGAAAACCACCAAGATTATCATAGGCTGCTTCGTGGCCATCACACTTATGGCTGCTGTTCTGCTGGTTATTTTCTACAAGATGAGGAAGCAGCATAATCAGCAGGATCCTGATGGCCCTGCCTCCTCCATGGAGGTCATTACAGTTGAAGAAGAGCTTGCAGGTGTCGCTGCCATGGAGAGACACCTAACGCTGCCCCCTCTGGAGCACTACAACCACTACAACACCTACAAGAGCACTTACCACCATGCTCCTATGCTCAGCACCATACACAGCTCAACCACACAGGAACCTTTACTGATTCAAGCCTGTTCAAAAGACAATGTACAAGAGACCCAAATCTGATCTTGAATTTGACTAAACATCCAGTATCAGCAGTTTCATACTTGGAGTACAATGGACCAAAACGTGAAGATAAAAGAAGTCAAAATGACATTGACTTGACAGAGTTGATGTCGATAAATCAGCATTTGGCAAATGGACAACATATGATACTTTAACAAGTGTCTTTACAAAAACAAAGATTATTTATTAAAAGTATGTCTAGTGGCTAAATGAAGAAAAACAAGTTGTGATAGCTTTTTAGCTCATTTTATTTCTCTCTCTCTCTCTCTCTCTCTCTCTGTGTAACACTGCACAAGGGAAAGAATGGTTTTCTTAAAGTAAATATGGAAGGTATGAAATGCAGCTCATTGGAAACCAGTAACATTGGCCTTAAGCTAAAATTAATGCAATGCCATTACTTTAATATTTAGATTTTACCTGATAATAATGTATTTTGTTGAGGGGCATTGCTTTAGTATTTATACGCATTTATTTATTAGTTGTTCAGCATACCAAGTCCAATTTGGCGGAGGTTTATAAAGACAAAAGAAAAAATGGGTTTATTTTCATTGCCAACATATTCTAACTGTCACTCATCACAAAATGAGATCTCTTAATGACACAGCTCTGGGTGATCAGTCACAATGAAGCCAGCATGCCCGAGGAGCAAAACAGTCAAAAAGAGTAGCTGTGCATTTCCCCTGTGGCTCCTAAACAACAGCCATACATCCTTCACTTTAATTAAGATTAAGTTCTTGCTCCCACTCCTCCTTCTACCTTTTCTTCACACTTCAACCTTTACTACTTCTCTCCTACTCCTCCTCTCTTCTTCTTCTTCCATGTCTGAGTTCTCCATCTTCCCTGTCAACCCTCTCTCTGCTCTCTCCCCACTCTCATTTCCTCCATGTCCTCTTGCTTCTTTGATTGTCTCTCTGTCACTTAGCTCAGGCACGTTTCTCACCCCTCGCCATGTCTCATTTGTCGCGCTTTATCCGCCGGCATATGCCGCACGACGGCAGAATATTGCTTGGGAAAATGAAGGGGAGCATAAGGCTGCAGTCTGTAGCCTCCCTGTTAACCCAGTAATGATCTACGTCCACTCAGTGTCCCGTTACCTTGCCATCACCCCAGGGTCACACGAGCTTGGGCGCTGATAGTCCATCTGTTATACAGATAAAGAGGCAAATGAGGCTGCTTTGTAATGTAGTGTGACCCTGTCAGACGAACGCAGACGGAGCTAACATGGTCAGTGAAGCAGCTAGGAACCTGCAACAAAATAAGGGGAGATGGGTTATAGCTCATTAATCTGTATCAGCAATTCATTTGCAGACTAACAGAGGAAAGCTGATAACAAAACAGCGTGAGACTTTTCCACTATCCCTGTGCCAAACATCTAACAGTGGGTGGAGGCCTTTGATATTGAAGCGACCCCTGCTCAGTCTCATTTTTTGTCACAGAAAAACACACACACTTTGATGTTGCGTCATGTATAGACCATGAAAACATTGTCTCTCCTGTAGTCTGTTTACGCTTTGATTTTTCATTTAGTCTGTCAAAGAGGAAGGCTTAAGGAAGAGGGAGGTAGGGATGAAAAGTGAAGAACAGTTGGTGGGGAGGCGGGAGCCAGCGCCACAATAGTCACGAGGGGTCTTCAAACAGATATATTGCAGATATGAAGGGAGTGGAGTGAAAAAAAAAAGATAAGGAGGCAAAACTAGCCATCACACTGTCGCCATGGAAACAGTGACCTTGTGCAGAAAGTAAAAAGAGGTAGATATGCCTTTTGCTTTGGTCTCTGTGCAACAAGCATATTTTAATTTCCCACAGGCAATTTCACAAATGCGACAGATTATCGACAAATCTGACATAATGGAATCTGTATTTACAAATGGTTTTGATGGGATTTGACCCTGCGCATGACGTCACCTTTGCAGCGCAACGCACTGTTTCAGTTATTTTAATGAAATATCGCTGCATGATGTGAAAATTTCAGCATAACTTTTCAGTAGCTCTACTCACCTTATTAATATTCCTTTCAGTCAAGCCAGCTTCCATAGCTTATAGTATGAGCCTAATAAAGCACTGTCACACAAATTCATACGCTTCTTATCAGTCAGTCTCCTAAATGTATTCTTCTATACAGTACAATAACTGTGGAATGGTGGAAGCAAAATATACATTTAAAGACCGGTCGTGTCTGTGGAGGTGGTAGAGACATTTGAAACTGTAAGTGGAGAAGGAACAATTGAAAGCTATTCATGCCTTTCATTGAGTGTTATGAATCACGAGAATACTACCGCCAATGGTAACATCATAGAGTGAACCATTCTTTCCCTTTCCACTGTTTTCTTTTTCAATGCTCAATTCCTTTTCAATGCTTTTGGTGGCTTCATGATTCAATGTTAATGCTGGCTACAGTAAAAAAAAAAAAAAAAGTTTGAGGTTTTTTATATATATATATATATATATATATATATATATATATATATATATTTATATATATATGGGGATGAGGGTTGTGAGAATGAATGGAATACAGTATCTCTGTATTGGTATTTGCTTGAGCAGGATGGCTTTATGTGAAGAGATATTTGAATGCCAGAATGAAATTACAGTAAGACTGACCTGCAGAATGTTGGACTTGAAATACCAGCAGAGTGAGCTTGATTTTTGTGCAAAACCCCAAGCCAAGGTGATCAAATTTGTGTGTGTTATTCTGCCAACTGTCTATGTATAGGGAGGGTTACTGTATGTGTGAATATTCTCTCTCATTTTTGGAGAGAATAATCATCAAATGGTTAAATTTCTACAAAAAAAAAATATTTTCAAAAACATAATGCAAAAAAAAAGATCTTCGATCATAATTTTACATGTGCTTCAATTGTTAAAAAAAAAAACACAAAAAGCAAAACAAAAACAAGAAAAAAAACGAGACTGTGCTTGTAAGGAGTCCAACTAATTTCTCTGAGGATGATGTTCAATTATTGATACCTGAGATTGTAGTTCATACTGTACATGAATACAAATAAAAATTGCAATTCTTTTTTTTCCAATAGATTTCATAGTATGTATTATTCACAGACAAGTTGTCACCATTTTGCCTTCTTTGTCCCATTTGCACATGAACACTTGTATAGAAATATTCAAAGAAAAAGGATTACTAAGCAGCTCCAAGAATGCTGTACTGAGAAGAATGTGCTTTGAAGAAATGTGCTGTAGCTTATTTTATGAGGTCGGAGGAGGGAAGTGGATCTCTCTCAAAAGAAAAGGAAATAATCTTTCTGTATTATGCATGGGAAGTCAGATTCTTTTAACTAATTTGAATCACTCCATCTGTGTAACAGAATCATTTGATCCATAAGGGCAAATCTGAGAATTTCATGACCAGTAGCTAAATATGCTATTCCTGCTCTCTACGCTGAATCACTATGATGAACAAAGAACCTCACAGAACCTTGGAACCATTGTCACAGTCCTAAAAATACAAGCCAACACTACGACCACGTCAGGATTATGTCATATCTCGCGAGCGCGATAAAACAGGCCCACAAGCAAATTATATAATTTCTCATGCGCAGATATTACTCTCCGCACACCAATTCAACAATGGAGAGTTGTACAGGCAGCTACGTGCGTGAAACAAAACAGAGGGAGAGGGGAAGAATGGCACCTTCGCGTATAAAACTAAGCAGCACAGAGCAGCCACCACATGCCCGCAAGTGTCTGCTGTGCGAGTGCTGGAGGGCATACACGCTCTTGCAGGTAAACTCTGCTCTAGAAATGATTTCTGCTCGCCCGATTTAAACTTTTTACATTATGGGGGTGGAAACTAAGGCAGCGCTGGCCCTCCTATGATTGGTCACTTTCAAGGCGATCTCACCCACGGACCTCCTTAAGCCTACTACATACCGAGCCGATAATCGGCCGTGGGACAGTCTGGCGAGGTCAGTGGCTTGAGTCTGTTCGGTGTGTTCTGTGCCGTCGTCTGTCCGAGAGGCCATTGGCCTTCATTTTGGCCGATTTGACATGTATAATCGGCGGGCCGGGCACTGCCGGCAGTCGGATTCAAATGACCCATCTGATTGGTAGAGTGCTAACCCGGAAACGGGGAGCGGAATGAGCGTGACTGGAGTCTCTCAAAATCTGACGAAAATCTTTTAAACTGACCTTTGTTGATCTGAAATGAAGACAGATTCAGCAACTGCATGGCCTATTTCTCGCTTAAAATGTTTTCAGAAACACGTTTCGGTGAACTACTTTAGTACAATATGAGATTGTATTCTGAACAAGCCGCCATGACAGTCTGTCTTTGAATTTCCGGAGAAACCAGACCCACGTAACGTGTTCGTCCAATCAGCTGCCGGTTTTCATTTTTGGGCGACAATACAGATTAGTGCCGCCTGCTGTTATGGAGACTTATTATGTCTCGTCGCTTTGGTGTGTTCCGAGGCACTTTTTTGACCAACTCGGGTAGACTTTTTTGGTAACTTTTCTGCCGAGGGTTGGCCGTCTGGTCTGTGTGTCTGGGGCTTTAGCCTACCGTGATTGATAGCTGTTGCTCAGGAAGCGCGGAGTTGTTGTACCGGCCAAAGAATTGTTTTTCTGTCTATATTAATTATGTAGTGCAATATAGTACTGTACACTGTAAATAAGTATGTTGAGAATAAGAATAAGAATGTATCAGTGTCTCTAATTTGTTCTGATGTTGGGATATGTGCGATGCTTTTGAAATGCCCGTAAATCCTTTCAGATGTATGAACCCATGCCTCTAACATTAGAACTAACGTTAGCCTTAGCTAGCATGGCTGCAAGCAGGGTGCGATTTTCCAGGGGGATGCGAGGGATTTCCCCCTTTCTGGTCTACATATCCCTGCCTCTTTATTATATTATTTTTATCCTCAGTGGGGACAAATTTGTATCCCCCTTCAAAGTGATCATGCTACTTCACCAATAGACCATTATATACCTAAAATAGTTTAAAAAAATGTAAACTAAGTAAAGTGGTGTAACGTGAACATGGATACAACAGGATAAAATCAGTGCGGCAGTTACTGGTTGTATTTAGCCGCTACAGAGCTCCGGGACGCCGGCTAGCAGCGGCAGTTGTTTAGCCGCCAATAGGTGACTGTGAGCCGGCTACAGGCACCGCCAGATGACGGTGCTTTCAGGGGCCGTGGTAGTTGAGTTTAGGCAGAAAAGGTGAGCGTCATGCGGCAATGACAGTTAAGTTTAGGCAACAAAACAACTAGTTAAGTCTAGGAAAAATATTGTGCTTTGGATTAAAACACTCCGGAGGAAGCATTTCCTGGGTGAAAGTATTTTTTTTTTCGCCGCAAAGTGAATTTAGCTCCCCGGCTTGAAAGCACCATGTTTTATGTTGACACCACATTGTGCTATTTCATTCTGAGATTATTTTCCATTGAATATTGAAGTGCATAAATAAGTGTTTTGGCATGTCTGGCCGAGTGGCACTATATCCATGGTCGAGAAAGGGGGATTTAATTCTTGCATGTTTTGTTTTGTTGTGCCTGATCAACCCCCAATTCACCCCCCTTTTTTTCTTCTTCTACAAATTATACCCTGGCTGTGAGCCTGGCCAGCCAGTCTGATTATTCCAGAAACAGAAATAATGATTCATGACGGGTGTATGATGTAACGTTAACATTAATGTGTGATCACGTTCTACTAATAACTTAAACATACCAAAAATAAGTATAATTTTGTAAGCTGGCTCTGAATTTATGTTATGGATTAATCAAACTGGCTGACCATGCAAAACAATATCCATGTTAGCTAAGCCAAGCTCTAATGTTAGAGATAAGGGTAGGCTACATTGCGTACATCTGCAGGGATTTAGACATTTCAAAAGCGTCACACATATCCCAACAACAGAACAGATGAGAGACATACATTCCTTTATTTACAGTGCTACCTTGTGCTACATCGTTAATAAAGACAGAAAAACAGTTCTTCGGTCGGTACAATAACTCCAAGCTTCCTGAGGGATAGCTGTCAATCAAGGTAAACTAAAGGCCGATTTATGCTTCTGAGTTAAATCAAAACCGTGGGTAGGTATGTAGAGATACAGAACCTGCACAACCTGTGCTCGCACAGCAGACACTTGAGGGCATGTGGTGGCTGCTCTGTGCTGCTTAGTTTTATACGCAAAGGTGCCATTCTTCCCCTCTCCCTCTGTTTTGTTTCACGCACGTAGCTGCACAACAGGACATGCACCTCTCAAGAAATGTAACTACACGTCGAGGCGACGCACGTCGAGGCGACGCACGTCGAGGCGACGCACGTCGCTCGGCCGTGGCTTGGTAGAGTTGCATTTCCCCCAACTCATTTCCTGGTTCTCCTTCTCCATAGAAAACATGAAGGGTTAACTTGTCCTGCTACAGATTTCCCACCGTGGTCAGAAAGCACAGGGGAGATACTTTGTTTCTCTTACTACGCCGCTAGATTCGGTACTTGCTCTGAAGCTAATTCCTGTCACTCTCTTACTCACTCTACCACACACTCCCTACACATACAGTCCCTGCTATTCTCTTAAAGAGATCGACGCACACACCAATGCAAAAGTATAAACTTCAGGCCACTTATGGCGAAAGCTCTGCATGGAGCACCCGCAGAAGTCAGCCTTAAGGAGGTCCGTGGGTGAGATTGGCTTGAATGAGGGCCAGTGCCTCTTTGGTTTCCGCACCCAAAATGCCAAAAGTCAGTTTCATTTGGGTGAGCAGAAATCAACTTCACGAGCAGATTTTACCTGCGAGAGCGTGTATGCCATAAATCGCTTGCACAGCAGACACTCACTGGCACGTGGTGGCTGCTCTGTGCTGCTTAGTTTTATACGCGCAGGTGCCATTCTTTCCCTCTCCTCATGTTTTGTTTCACGCTTGCAGCTTCCTGTACAAGTCTCTCTGTACAAACTCGCATGTTTTATCGGGCTCCCGAAATATGACATAATCCTGACACCATACCCTACCCTCACTGGCATTTCAAAAGTAATTTAATATTCCATCAATTAAACTGAATTTCTTCTGGACAAAATTTTGATTTGAGGAAAAAAAATAAAGTACACTTCAGTGAAGAGACTGCTTTTTATTATGACATCCCCACTACCCAAATAGCACAAAATGGCTCACAGTCACAATTGCCTTTGGGATTGCTCCATTTCATTCACAAAGTACTTGATGGCTCCCCAGCAAAATGTTGCGAGGCAATTGGTGCTGGCTTTACTCAGACACTTAATGGTATGTGTGGTCAGTCTCAAATGCTAGAATGTCTATTCCAACAAAAGGATCATTAATTAATTCTGATTACAATTTATTCAGGAGATGACACACTCAGCCACAATGAAATCATGCCAGATCCAATTCAGAAAATGAACAGTAATGTCATTCATTTCCAGGCAGTTATTGTATATATACTGTATGTGGGAAATGGAAGTATTTTCACAAGCAGTGAATCAGATGATCATTTATTTTTTGTGTTTAGAATTGAATGTTAGTAGTTATTTCACACTCAGTACTTATTTCAATGTTAATACGTCATACTTGGATCCAGCTCTGCCTCCAGAAAAGGCAAGTCCCAGTACTTGTGAGCATAATCTGACAAGGAGAAGAAAGGAAGAAAATGAAGAGCCCAGGCTGTTCCTCTGTGGCTGTGAGGCTGTGCGTGATGCATCCGTTAGCTGGTGTGAAGCACTGGTCATCTTAAACTGAAGAATCAGCTGCACAGACTGTACTGAGAAAAAAGAGATGGCCATTTGCTTCAATGATATTCTGAGTTTTGTATTATTTTTCCCCAATTAAAAACTATTGTTTATCAGTAGATAGTCACGTCTTACATGTTGGAGGTTCTTGTGACACTGCTGCACAGGGGCGGATCGGCCATCTGGCAATTCTGGCAAATGCCAGAGGGGCCGGACCATTTTTTAAAATGTGGGCCGGTCCGATTTGTTTTTTTAATACACAAATAAATTGTCTTTACAGGCCGACAGCGCATAGGAAGGGTTTTTATCACTTGCACGATTTCACTTTGGTTATAATAATAATAATTATATTAATAATAGTAATAAATATTAAGCATTTGGCCAGCCGGCAACGGCCGGCCTGGTCCCGAGATGAGCTGACCGACCCATCCAGAGGTACTCAAATTGGGACGTTCAGTCAAAATCAAGCACGTCACCTTCAAACGGGATCTCTGTTTGCAGGGTTCAGGCTGTACCGGACCCTCCCGGTGATCATGCTGCTCTAGGGGACCGGCTGCACAGCGAGAAGCCGCTGCTGACAGCATCAGAATTAATTAATTAATCAGAATGCAGGAATGGAAGTCTTTTACCCTCAAAATTTCCAAAAGGCCAATTCTGAGAAAGGACCAACCCTGAAGTATAATCACAGACAGCCATGAAAACATATTTAAATTGCAGAGTTAGAGAGTTAAAAACAGATGAAAAGATGGAGAACCAGGCAGACAATATGTACAGTGTCAACGGAGAGACACACGGACAATCGAACAGACAGACAGTGACAACAAAGAACAACATACTGTAGAGAATGACAGCAACAGCATACAAATGGCATAAACAGGCAGTATGTGTAAATGTGTTATAAACATGTTCTCTTTAAAAAGTAGTAAGCATTGTTTGCCAGTTACTTACATTAAATGTTTAAAAATCTATTACATAAGGTACTGCCTATATTATTTCACCATCTGTACACAAATGTAATTAGTGAATGCACATGTCTGTGGGTGGGGCTGCATGGGCGTGGTAATGTGGGCTGGTGTGGCTACAGTGCCAGGGATGAATCTTTGTCCCAGTCCGCCCCTGCTGCTGCATTAGTAAAAGCAAACAAAATATTTTGAAATATGTGACAGCAAGTCCACTTAAGGCTCATTAAATACCAAGGACCTGCACAGTGGTTTATACAAAGTCTGAAAAATCCATCAGCAACATTACCAGCAGTATTCATTGAAAGGGAGCCTGCCTTTTCTGCTGAAGAGTCGGTGTTAAAGATGCTTTACCTTGTGTGCACATTGTCACCCCTTAACAGATAACACATGTTATATTAGCAGAAGTCATCACTATCCGTGAATACAGAGGAGGGGGCAACTTTAAAAAAGAAAAAAAAAATTAATTTATTTAGCTAGAAGCAATTATAACTATTAACAATAATTATTTTTTTGCAGCAAGAATTTGATTACTGGTTAATACTTTTTTAGGGGCTATCCATCATGACAAAGGCCAGTTTATAATTACTTCCAAACAGTTTGAAGAACTGTTAGCGAAGAAGCTTAAGTGCGTTATTCCGGATCCCATTGATTAAGGGGATACATTGCCGATTTTAATCCAGCTGTGTCATCCTTGTGTGAACAGTGTGTTTAGATGAAGGGTGTTTGGCTTCCCTCCGTGGCACCAGTTCTGTTCAGCTGGGAGCCTTGTACACTGCAGCCACGTAGGGAAGTAGGACTGCAGCGATCGATTATTTTAGTAGTCAAGTATCCTAGCGATTATTCCATCGATTAATCGAGTATTCGGATAAGAAATACTTTTGCTTTATTAAAGCGCAATAGTAAATATACGAAAGAGAAAATTAGACTGGTCTTTTGAAATAAACAACTAACCCAATCAGCTAACCAGCTCTGTGTCCCCGCAGTGTGTGTGCTCCCTGACTTTTGCCGGCAGTTCAGCGGGGAGCTCTCATCTTATTAGCAATCATATTGATTTACGTTAAATGCTAATGTTAGCGGTAACCTTGTGTCGGGTCCACTCTGTGGACTGGGTGCGTATAGCGTTTTATATATATATATATATATATATATATATATATATATATATATGCTTCCTGCTGAGATGCTGAAGCATTGACATTGTGCTACTGTGAAATTATCCCATACTTTGGACACTTTGTCGTTTTCTCTGACCTGGTCTCTTCTCGTCGCCCCTTGCTATTTTCTCTCTCTTCCTCCATTTTACAATTTGTGCCATCTTCTTCACGTCACCTGTACCCAACCTGTAAGCATGTTGTGTGACAGTAATAATCATCCGTGTGAAAACACAGTGGGCTGTATATAGTTATATGGATTAAACAAAGCTTTGATGCAAAGAATTAGATTTTTGGTAATCAAATTACTCAAGGAATCTTTTCAGCCCTACAGGGAAGACAAACATTGTTCATCTGCATACACTGCCATGACACAGAGCTGGATTTAATTCAGCAAAACATCTCTTTAAGTTGTAAGGTCACTGTCAAACTGACTTGATAGTATGACAAAACTGCCTCCACATTATTGTGGGCGTGTTGCTACATAGTTCAGGTAAAGAATACTAATACAAAATAGTCGGTCCAGTTTGAAGGCTTATTACACTTTAAAATATCACACAGGGCTTTATACCTCCTTTAAGGCAGATTGTATAACGTGAATCACGGTAAGATATAAAATCTAGTACTCTGTGCTTGCAGTACCTTTGTCAGGTTGTCAAGCCCCTTGAAGCAGCAAACACAGGTATGTTGTAAGAAAGGGGGAATTTGTCATTCTGTAGAGTGCTCTACACAAGCCAAAATATGTACACGTTATATTTGCTGCTTAAAATATATTCGATTGTGATTAAAACCAACATGATACCCAAACCAGTTTAGTGCATATGTCCCCTTTAAGAAAAGCTTTGTTCAGGGAGTCTGGTTCTAAGAGAAGACAGGTTAAATGGACCACCACCAAGCTGTGAAACAGATGGTATCCTACTTGACTGCTGTTGTCTATAATCAAGAGTCTAATAACACCTGTTATGCATAAGACAGGCGGACAAAGAGAGAGAGAGAGAAGGGGAGGTTGCACCAGTAGCATGCACAGACTGAAAGGTGCAGGGTAGAAAAATCCTATTAAATCAATCAATCAACATTTATTTATATAGCACTTTACAGCAACCAGCAGGTATCCAAAGTGCTTTACATCAGGAACCAAGAATAAAACAACATATCATACAATAAAAAGAGTGAAACATAGAAAACAGTAAAATCAGAAAAGGTTACATACTGTAGAAATAGGAGGAGGAATGGGACATTGTCACACCACTACTATGTATTCAAATCAATTCTAAACAAACAGGTTTTGAGTTTGGATCTAAAAAGAGCTACATCTGTAATAGTGCAAATATCAGGGGGTAACTTGTTCCAGAGTCTCAGGGCAGCAACTGCAAAAGCCTGATCACCCGACCGTTTATACCTTGACCTTGGGACTTCTAAAACCAGTTGATTTGAAGACCGCAATGACCGGTTGATGAACAAATACTCCGGGGCCAGGCCATTTAATGCCTTGAAAACAAACAATAACATCTTGAAATCGATTCTAAAATGCACAGGGAGCCAGTGTAGGGTAAAGGGTAACCTCTGCACTGTGCTGATGGCTCGGTTGCCACACAAACCATGCAACTGCATCATCTTGGTTGTAATCAGGCTTGGAAGCTTGGTTCTTGGTTGTATCTAGGGCTGAAGCTATCGATTATTTTAGTAATTGAGTATTCTACCGATTATTTAATTGATTAGTCAAGTAATTGGATAAGAAATACTTTTGCTTTTTAGTAAACAGCAATAGTAAATATACAAAAGAGAGGTTTCCTTTTTTAGAAAAAGCTACATTTTAGCTACACATACACATTTTAGAAGGCTAATACTGAGTGAGGAGAAAGAATTAAGAATGCAGACATCACCGGCATGGTCCGATGACGTCATTCACGTTCATATTAAGTAGCCACGATTTTACTGATCCAGCAGGGACGGGCAGGTTTGTCTCCGGCAGCAGCTAAGTTTACAAAAATGTGTCCAAATTTCAAGATAAGTAGCAAACTAATAAACAGACTACAAACCGACAGCTTTCTTTTTAGCTTGTTTGTAAAACCTTTATTTATCCAGGTAAGTCACACAGTTACACATTCATACCTGGAAGCTGCCCAGTACAACCACAGTCTGATCTGCTGGCCACTGAGGAGCTCCACTGGAGCGGTAGGGGTTAAGGGCCATGCTCAAGGGCACCTCAGTGGTGGTAATGAGGGAGGGACAAGCGCTGCTCTTTCACTTTCCCCACCCAGATTTTATCCTGCCGGTCTGGGGATTGGACCGGCGACCTCCCGGTCCCAAGCTTGCTTCTTTAACCTTTAGGCCACCACAGTCCACCGAGTAGCATGCTGTAGCCTAGTTGTGTAAAACAGCGTGGTGGACGAGAGCAGCAGGCGTTAACTGCCTTGTGTCGGGTTCGTTCCGTGGAATGGAGGAGTTGACTGGATGTTTTCTGCTGAGATGATGTAGCATTGACGCCCTGCTATTGTGGTAAGCTAGTTCGATTTTACAATAAACACACAGTACAGAGTTGTCATTTCTTAAAGCTCAAAATGATCCCAAACTTCCTGCTGTTTTCTCTTGCCTGTCTCTTCTCTTAGCCCCTCATTATTTTTCCCTGTCTTCCCTCATTTTGTAATCTTGTCAGTCTTGTCCCGCGTCAGCCCATTGCGCGCTAGTAAAAATCATCCGTGCAGAAACACAGTGAGCAGTACAACGTTAGTTACATTAATTAAACAAAGCTTCGAGGCAAAGAATTTTGCATCGAGGATTTTTAGTAATCAAATTATTCGAGTTACTCAGTTACTTTCAGCCCTATTTGTATCCCTTCGCTCTTTTCACAATACATTATCCAATGAAATAGAAATGTCAACAAATAAATACTATGCAAGCAGGGGGCATGAGGCTCACCCAGAAAGATGCCCTAGAAAGAAACTACAATGCTCAGTTTGTTTCTTGTTTTTTTTTAACAATGGCATGTGCATGCCGTTTTATGGGAAAAATACAGGATACATGACCTTTCACTGGGATTAATACAGTATATTATCCTGTTAAAAAAAAGGTCAATGGGAAACAGATGTAGGCCAAGACCCTAAAATTGTGTTTCCAGGCACCGATAGTTGCCTCTCAATATAATTTGGCATCTCTCACAATTTTGGCAGCTTTTATGCCCAAAGTAGCTACAGACATTTGTGTGCACACACTGGCAGAGCCAGAGAAGGAGCCAAGAGTATTATCATGTTATGGAGAAGAGAAGAGGAAAACATTCATGTGGCCTCAATGCTCACTCTGTATGTGTATAATGTGTGTTATTTGTGTGTGTGTGTGTGTGTGTGTGTGTGTGTGTGTGTGTGTGTGTGTGTTTTGATTGATTGGTTTGATTAATATGCTAGTTAATGGATAATTCATTTCAATATCTGACAGAAGCAAACAGCTGAAAAACTGTGCACAAAAATGTAACATCATTCCAGCTTCAAAGGCTTATGTCACAGCAGAGATTTTGAGTTGTACAGTTTTTATGCTACGTTTAAAGGTTTGGTTCCATTACAGATGAAGAGGAGCTAGATGTTTTCATCACAGATACTGCTGAGTGAAAACAACTTAGAGACCTCAATATTGGAACATATGCGGTCTATAGTGGCAGATAGACCGGATAATGGCAGTTGTCCCTATGGAACTGCAATTAGGAGGCAAAAGAAATGGCTGAATGTTGCCTTGACAGCAGCCAATCCCAGTTCCTCCTACTACAAGACATCCGGTTATTCAACAAATTATCTAAACGTAGATTTGAGCAAATTGGCAACAGCAGCAGCATGTGGTTGCTGCCTGAAAGTGATACACGCTCAACATGCCTGTTTGACTCACGTGGGCTGAAAATCTGAAATATCTGTCAGCTCCAGAAATTAGTCCTCCTTGAAAAAGAGAGCTTAAAAACAACATGCTGATGTCAGCCAATGTTGCCCTTTGGGATAGAAAAAAGACATCTGCTTTTCTTAATCTGTAATAGTCTGTGTGGTTGTTACTACAAAAAAACATTAGCAGGCAAAATCTGACATGCTGAGATTCATCTGATGAAAAAATCATTATTTTATTTATTTAGGACTTTTCAAGGGATACACATAAAGTGAATTCCAAAGAAAGATAACGGTATTTTCAGACTTGTATTCCAATATTTCATATTAGAGATACTGTGCTACACTTGTTTTCTCCATATCCAAGCTGCTCCTCAGGCTTGTATCCAAATCAGAATTGCTTTATTTGACAGTGTGCAAGGGAGCAGAAGGAATGTGACCTGGCTAATTGGTGTCGACAAAGACAAGATTGACATATTGTTTGTAACAGGACCTCACATGTTGTGTAGACAAGTCAGACTGTCAAGTAGAAGATTAAACACAAACACATCAACAACCATATACATTTAAGACTGAATTCAGTCTCATTGTGCTGGTGTTGCAGCTCTGGCATACTTTCAAGCACTGCTGACATAGTCATAAAACTGCACTGAGCATCTAGGTTGACATGTAGGAAAAGCTGCAGAGGAGGAGAGAACTATAAACAAACATAGCAATTGTGTATGTAGGTGTAGTGCTGATAAACTGTTACCCTTATCAGCCAAAAACAGTAAAAGTGAAAATATCCTCTGGTTCCAGCTTCCTAAATGTAGATTTTCAGCTTTCCTTCGTAATAATACACTGGAGTCATTTTGGAGATAATAATTGTTATTTGCAGCCTAAGGAGTTTATTTGGGACAAGGGACTGTATGGTTGTGGTTTTAAGAGTCATATCAATCAATTTTATTATTTTATTATATTATTTTTCACATGAAATTGTAAGAGGTACAATTCCAGTGAAATTAAATCCATCAGCTCCTTCAGTGTGTGTGTGTGTGTGTGTGTGTGTGTGTGTGTGTGTGTGTGTGGAGTGGGGATGTGGGGGGCTCCTCCTCAGTGCTGGCCTGGTGTAGTGGTGGCTGCTGTGAGCTCAGATGCACCAGTGTATTTTGCTAAACATGTGCTTACCTGCGTTGGCAGACAAGGTTGGCAGTGACAGCGACATTTTCTGCCCGTTTCCATGCTTTGATGAGCTGGCAGCGAATACCTGACTGTTCAGCCGTTCAAATGACAGGCTGCTGCTTCGCTGTGGCACCTCTAATGTAAGAGCTCTAATCTAGCAGCAAAGACCACCAGATCTTCCGGATTGTTTATGCCGTTATGCCGGCAAAGCCAAAATGAATTATCGATCAGCATTCCTGTTCTTACATACTTAATAAATGCCAGACTAATGGTTCAGTAAACTGTACACCAATAGGTCACATGACGGGTTAGCGACCAAATGATAGAAACACTGACTTACAGTCCTGACCGAAGACATGGTCTGCAGTAGCTTCAGTGTTTATAGCAGGGGTCCACTTGTGGAAGTTACTACTCAATGTTAATATTACTAACATTATTTGTATGGCCCAAATATCAATGGTCATGGATGGCATACTAACATGAAAGATCCACAGGACACAACACAAAATTGTGTAAGACAAATTAAATTACCATATAAAAAATATTCAATATGCAAAATAGCTAAAAGTAAAAAACAAAACAAAAAAACTTAAGGAAATGAAAGAATTAAAATAAATTCTCTAAAGCATATCTGTTCAAATGTGACACATTGTGTGTTTTTTTCCAGCTCCTCTGGCGTGACATTCCAGAGTTGTTTGGCTCTGAGGGCAAAGGCCCAATCCACCTATACTACTGTATATATGCCATCATGCCAGGAAATATGTCCAGGAGGACCCTGCTTGAGAATCTCAGAACACAGTCTCTTTTAAAGGAATTAAAACATTTGAGAAATGGCCCAGCCTTGTCAAGGCTTCTGTAGAATCTAAAAACAAAATCGATTCAAAACATGACAGGTGGCTGGAGTTCAGGCGTGGGATAGTGTTAATATGGTGCCGTGATGTGCATGCAGCACAATCTACTGCAATGCTACAGCAGGTGGGGTGAAGAACAGAGGATTACGCAAGCTAAGACAAGATGAAATAAAGCCACATTGGATGTCGAACATTGCAAAGATGAAGAAAAAAAATCTTTGCAGTGATTCTGGGTTGTTAAAAGAAACAGCAGGTTAATCTGGCTCAGCATAATAACCTTTAGACTGATGTTTAACTTAGTTTTGGGTATTCAACCTAGAGGCGACTTGTTTTTTCATTATTTTTTTAGAAGAAGAATTTGTGATTTAGGGGTATTCTCACCTCTTTAGCTGTGTATATTACAGTATTTCCATAATCAAGACAGATAAATTCTGAAAACTAAGTGCTAGTTAACACTTTTCTATGACCAGTATTCAAAGTAACAGAGTAACACATTACTAACTACTACTTGTGGTAATGACATCACAGTTGCTGAACTGGTGGGAACATCCTTGCCTGAACTGAGCATTGAAATTCAACTGAATTACTCCATGATGCAACTTCTATCCAATAGTCTATTCACCGACTATTGAATATTGTTTTAATGTTAGTATTAATATTATAATGCAGCCATTACCTGTTGCCTAGCAACAGCTGCTGTAAGTGGAAGAAGACAGACGAGTGGTTGGAGGACAGACGTTGGACAGAATTTTTAAAAAGTAGTGGAGGGATACATAGAATATCAAATCAAGTGCGCAGTTGTTATCAAGCATATTTTGTGTAGGAAGACCAACTGGGGGTAAAAACCCAAAGGAAATGATTAGAATGGAAACACAGTATGCCAAAAAATGACATGGGAAATATACCTGGGCCATTTTGACCTCCTTTACAAAAAATTGGGGTAGTGAGATAAATACGAGCATTGGAAAGGGACTTAGTACATCGAATATAAAAGGAATACAATAAAATGTTTTTTTTTGATTACATGTTGATACAAAAGCACCTTTGTGCATTCTAGGGTTAATACATCAAGAGCCTATTATTTCCTTGTATTTCCTTAGACTCAAGTCAAACTCAATTACTAGTTTAATAAGCGTTTAACTTGAGTGAGTTTTTCAATGAGAAAAATAATTCCATTATAATTTCGAGCAAACAATTCCTAATTAACTAGGTTTTCAGGGTTTTCAGGGACTCCTGTACAAACGCTGTCTCAGATGACATTGCAAACACTCAGCTCGCATAGAACTGGGTTATCTAGCCGGATGTGTCTTTTTCTGACAGCTCCATGCTTTTAAAATGTTTTGACATAGTCTGTGTGAATGATGTGGCTCTTATCAAGGAGGAATGCATCATCTGGGAAATGGGGTGAGGATTTGTAGTGATATGACTTTAACTGAACGGTGTAATAACATACTAGTTTAACATATACACCACCTCAGCTCACAAATATCCTTGGGAAAGATGCTTTAAAAGTATGCTTAGGTAATAAATAAAATGGAACATCTCACTCAGGATATACTTTACACTGCTACTATAAATCCATATGTACTGATACCAAAATAATCCCTTCAAAGTGAGAGAGAGAAAGAGGGAGAGTGAGTGCACAGGAGAGTGGGATCAGAACTCATCGCTCACCTCCAGAACTTGGAGTAAGCACTTTTCTGGTGTTAAAGTCTGGCGTGGTGCCAAGCTCTAACCAAAGACCTCATCACCTCTTGAAAGGATTACATGCCTTGACATTTTGACATTTGTATACGTACAAATTACATCTCCCTTTCTTTCTTAGTGTTTTTTTTTGTCCTGCCAAGTGCGCAATGCAGAGCTCAGCTTCAGTGGGATCACCTTGAGAAAAGCTGCACTGCAATGCATTTATGCCCCTGGAAACTAAAAAATATCATCTGTACCTTCTTCATAAGGGTCCACGCCAGTTGTTAGCTGGTGTGTGGAGGTAACAGCTGGTAGATTTGTTGTGATTCTTTTTATTGCCATTGGCAGGTAAACAAAGTCTTCAGTTCCATTCGTTTGTGTTTGTTTGCAGTAACTCGTAATGGAATTTGGTGCAAAGGTAGGCCATGGGCCAAGGGGAGTTTCTTTTTGGCCATTATTAAAGCCTTTGCATTATGTTAAAACTAAAACTTAAAAACTTGTATTTATTTTTATTTTTCAATACTGGAAGTTGAGAATAACAGCAAATCATCAGCCTATATACATTTGTAATACTGGACATGGGTCATTTTATCATAAATATATAAATATGGTACTCCGTTTATCCACGTATACAGTGTTATGACATTCATTAGTCTTTGAAAATTCCCCTCCTCTCTTCCCCCACCCTGGATGGAACATGGGTAAGACAACCCAAAAACAACATAACTGAAAAGAAAAGAAGAAGAAAAAATATATTGCCTATAATTAAAAATCTATTGTGCAATTCTACCTAATTTCCTCTCATTCTGTACATTTTCAATAGTGATCTTTCACAATTCACCCCACAAATTGTGTCTTAGTTTCACTAAATTTGGCACATAACATATTTAAATAAGACTAGAAAAATAAATTGATTTACTTTGTTTTTAAATGAGATCCCAGTTTTCTAATGTGACGCAAGATTATTGTGGTGTCGGCCAATTACACAGATTTCTGTAACTTGTGCACATGCAACACATATAATGTATCAAAATCAAGGAGACATAATTAAAAGGTGTGCCTTATTCATCTTCACTGGTCCAAACACACACAGGCATTGTAATTTTTGGGACCGTTGCTTTGCGCTGTGTGTTTGCACTTCTGTGTATGTGTGTTCCTTGTTACCTTTTTGATGGATAGAGCTGGACCATGGTGAATAGTGTCCATCAGTTAATTATTTTAGGACAATGCAAAACTGTTAAAAAAAAGCTGAGACTGGGTCTATGTGGTCCATGGTCCTGTGATTGCAGATGGAATCACACACACACACACACACACACACACACACACACACACACACACACACACCGGGCCAGGATCAAGTGCATGAGTGAGTCAGTTGTTAAAGTTCAGTTGATTTCAGAGTATTAGGATTACTGGAATGAAACAAGAACACAAAAAAATATTTTTTTGTCACTGGAAGGGGGTACTGTATGAGTTGTATGGTGTTAATGAAGCTACTGTATATTGTCTGAGAACATACTGCATATGAAAAGCACTGGATAGAAAAGCAAAATGGAGGAAATATTCCTCTAGTAATAGTGCAGCATAAAAAAGGGGGGAAAATGCTCAATCACTTTCTGAAACTCCTAGTATGATTGTTGAGTCCCACCCCCACCCCTCCAACTGCTGCAGATCTTTGTGAAAACCAATTTTCATCATATGTAGGACGTGCACAGGGAAGAAATGGGGCCTGTGAGAAGCCGGTATGGGTAGTCTCGCATTGCCAGACCTACCTCTATTGCGCTGTGGAGTAAGGTCTGGCTACACCACACTCTAGGATAGTAGAAAAAAAAACAGCTCTGGGTTGTTTGCATTTCTTTAAACCAGTCACAGTCATCTTGGGCGGTGCTAAATCCAGACGCAGCAACGGTAGCTCTGCAAAATGATCTCGGGAAGGAACTTGCTTTGGTGGAACATTTGCACCATACCAAAGAAAACGCCACCATACAATATTAAATGAAGCTAACTGTTCACACAATACAGTAACGTGAGCTATTTAAATTAGCTGGATGCATGGTAAAACGTAATTTGCTCTTACCAGTGTATTGCCGTGTGTACTTCGTCCACTGCAATTCTCTCCAATCCATCCCAAAACGTCACAGTTAGAGAGGAAATGCCGTAAACATATTCTTTGTAAATCTTTACAATCATTCCACTCATAAACTTGGTAGCTCAAAGTTTGTTGTTGTTTACCGTAGCGAAGGTATTTTGAGAAAGGCAACACACACAGAGCGAACGTTGAGGGGCAAAGACTGACCTCTGTACTTCTGCTGATCCAGACCACAGTTTGGGTAACACAGGTTTCTGCAGTAAGAATTGACTTCATATATACTGTAATTCCTCAATGGTTGGAAAGGTTAGTTGTTGCTGTTTTTCATAGAGCTCTTATCCATATCTGTATCAGAGATAGACAGTTATCTCCTAAGTGCTTCGTTTTTTCCCCCCTCATTTTCCTAAAGAGATGGTGGAGATCCTGGGGTTGAGAGGCATTGATGGTGAGATAATTATCTTTCACCAATGTTTGTCATTGCATGGTGAACACATCAGGGGGCACACAGTTAGTGTAATTAAAACAACCTGACATGCTGGTTTTACTGCTGACGTGCTAAGCAATGAAATGATTAACTGTAGACAGTAATTATTATGTTTTGCATTTTCAATTGTTGGCAGTCATACCGGTTAAGTGGTTGGTATTACATTTCTTTCATATTTTTATGCTGTTTGTTTAGTATGGTGTACTATTATTCATCAAAAAGTAACAATGTTTCCAGTCATGACAATTCTTAGTTTTCTTCTTTTTGACCAGTACTTATTTTTCCAGCATAACTGAATTCTCTTTTTTTCTCTCATGCGTACGAGCACATGAAAGTAACAGGCTGGCAGTGAAGGATATGAAAGATTTCTCCATAGAATTAATTAATCGTCATGTTGCAGTTTCCAAAGAGCTCAATGGAAATAATACAGCCAGTTTGAACTAGTTAACAAGCACTTCACTTGTCTCGCTGCTGAATATGCAGCCTGTTCTGTAACAGGTGCAACCATCTGTGCCACTGTCACGTGTGACCATAAAAGTCTTCATCAGCCTTCATTGCCTCCAGTCGTCAAGTCCCCTCATTTTCACTTGGAAGTGCTACAACTCACAATGGATGCCAGAAGCGAGTACATAATTAACACATGAAGAGGGATGCAAAAATGATCAACATACCTTGTGTGATGAAAGCTTTAAAAAAACTAACTTCCACAAGCTTGATTTTATGCAGAATGCAGCAATTACAATAGAAGACCATTTCAGTATTACCGAAAAGGCGCTGGCGTTGTACAGTGTGGACACTTCTGTTTCACAAGAGGCTGGACTACTGAAGTGGCAGCACCTCCGTGTGACTAACAAATATACTTGAATCACGTGTGCAGACACTACTAGCTGATCATTAGTATGCTGTGATGCAGACTATTAAGAGGTACAATCGATAGTTTCTCCTTTCCAAAGGGGGAATATTACAGTTAATACTTCAGCCTTGGATTTCAGAAAGGTCAAATGTGATTGTGCAAAGCTTTGATCTCCTTTTTTTAAATTGCATCATGTCGCTATTGGTGCAGTGAGGTAATGTTGAAGCTGACAGTCATGAGTTTTTGAGTTTCAGCCACCATGATACATGGTCTGCGAATTGGTCGCAGAATTACATTGAAACAAGTGGCGGACGCTTTTAGCTATGCTGCACAGATCTGGACAAAGTTGCTCTAACATTTATCACTTTAAAATCAAGGTTATAAACATATAATACATATATAAATGTTGACAATAACAATTACCGTTTTCATTTACAATATCATTATCATTACGGTGGATTACCACGGTGTGGAAACCGTGTGTTTGATCCTTCCCCGCTTCATCCGAATCTCCTGAAGTTGCCGCGCAGGCGCACTGCGTAGCCTACAACATGTGTTTCTTGAAGTTGCAATCATGGCGGAAGGAGGAGATGACAGTGATCAGGACATTTGATGTGAAAGTTGCACTTTTGATAAGGATTTGCCTATATTTTTGTAATATAATAAATACTGTTACACTTTTTGAAACTATTTCAGCTTGTGTAGGACTATCAGTGCTTTCTGAACATATTGAACACACTTTTAAAAATACTGCGATAATACCGAAAACCATGATAATTTGGTCACTATAACCGTGAGGTTAAATTTTCATACCGTTACATCCCTAGTCTATACCAAGTAACTGCAACATCATCAGTTTGATTTCGGCCTGAGACCATAGGTGACCGTCATACCCCTCTATCTGTTTATATACATGCATGTGCAATAAAAGCAGTGGCGCAAAAAGTGGGTATGCCCTATATGCGGCGCATATGGGCACAGCACCATGGGGGGCGCCAAAGCGATGGTTAAAAAAAAAATATCATACATCAATATGTAGCTGCTGTTGTGCGTTTCTAAATCATTTCTGCATTTCCTCAATGTTATTACCATATATAACATTTTAGAGGACTAACAGGCTAGATTAGGTGCCCTGTCTCATAAGATTCCATCATAGAATGTTGACATAAAAGAGGGAGGGGGAGGGGAGGGAGCGGGGAGCGGGTGGACGCTGTGAGCGCTAAGTGAGCAGGTACGAGCGTACGAGTAGTAAGTTGCCGTCTATGGAAAAAGAGCAAAACAAAACAGCTGTTGGGGCTAAAAATAGAAAAAGAAAGAGGGAAAAGGAGATGACATGTTAAGGGATGCGACAGCAGTTAAATAAGTGGATGGTGAGAGGCAACAAGTAGGATTTAAAGTGTGACGTCTGTGCTTGGAGGCTTGCAAATATTCATGTTAACAGACTAGCTAGCGTTTGCTAAGACTGGGAATGTAGCAGCCAAATGGGGGTTTACAGCTAGCTTAAAATATGCAAAACCGAGGTTGCTGAGCTGAAAACTGATAAATATAAGGTAGCATGTACAATACATGACAATAATCTGGAAAACATAACTAATGCAATAACTCTGGTTTACCATGGAATCATGCATAGATTTGCTACCAAACTTGGAGGCTTGCAAATATTCATGTTAACAGACTGGCTAGTGTTTGCTAACTTGATGCAAACCAATGTTGCAATGTTGCTACATTTAGATTTTGGTAAAACCCTATGGTACCAATCCCATGCATGACTTATCTCAATTTTATTAAGGTCAAATAACAACTGGTAAATATAAGGTAGCATGCACAATACATGACAAGAAGAAAAATAAATAAATATGAAAAAAATATATAAATATTTAAAATACAAAATGTGAATGTAATTTCAACAGCAGCACAACCTTACTGCATAATAGTTGTCTTATCTGATGCTATCACTAGGCTGATTTAACAATTAAATTTAGGCTGCTATATATTTAACAGTGAGTTCATTTAATTCAGGTGTGAGGATGGTGGATCAGGAAAGACATGGGAAGGCAGCAGGTAGGTCTAACATTCAGTGGAAGTGTAGGGGGAGCAACTTGATACCAACAGATTAATTTCAAAATATTATTGATATGGAAAAACTAATGAAAAATCTATTACATAATGTTTGTTTGACAATATGTCTTAGTGGAGAAGAACACAGGCAAGGAGTTAATGAGACAGACATGAGGTCGGCGATGGCATCAAGCAGAGATGAGACCAGTGATGACATCAGGTAGGAGTTCTATTAGACCACACAAAACTAAATGTCCAGTATGGTTTGAAGTTCTGTTGACCAACCTATTCACTGTGTCCTTTTTGGGGGAAGAAATAGTGCAGACAGAGATGGAAAGCCACCACCACTCAAATCACATCAACCAAGGGTGATGATTAGGTTGCCAATTGTCACAATTTGGTTGCCAAGGGCAACTGTGCAACCGTTAACGTCGCTGATATACTTTAAAATAAACCTTTATTATTTAAAGCCCATACATAATGATGTCCGGCACTTTTTTTGCGCCACAATTGTCGCTGCATACCCCTCTGACACTGGGTAGTTGCGCCACTGAATAAAAGGCATAACTGCCCCAAATATAATCTAAAAAGAATTTGTCAGTTTTTTTTTCCTTTGTTTTCTTTAGGTCTATAATGATGTGTTATCTCACTGTCTCATGTTCGAATCATCTGCTTAAAATAAACTTGCCTTGCTATGCTACACTGGTGTTGCACTGTATGTGGAATGGCGCATTAAAGGTCATCAGAGGCAGCATGAGAACCTTAGGTTAATGAATGCCCTGCTGAATATGTGACCTGCTCTCCTCTTTGGTAACTGTAGTTGTCAATTTTCTATATGCACATGTTTGAAGGAGATTCAAAAGAGCACAAAGTGAAATAAAATAAACAATCCCCTCACTCTGCTGTAGATCCACTGAACATCTTTACAGTTCGATTATGCAATGTTCAGAAAAGCAGTGCTTTTTAACAGCTTTTTCTACATCATCTAACAGCCTGACTTAGACATCATTGGTAATCCTTCAGTTTCACATCTGAAGTTTACCAATGATACAGTTAACATTAGGTGGAATTGAAAAATGAGTCACTACTTGGGAGAGAAAGGCTGAGATGTGTCATGGTGACAGAAACCTGTAATTGAACTACAATTAGACAATTAGATTACTATACACATCCATGGCCTCTACAATACCCTCCATTATTTCCTCCCTAAGCATGGATACCCTGCAGTGGATATACTGTACCTTCCTCCTACAGAAGCTGAGGTCCACCCTCCACAGGGATGTTATAGCGGTGCATTTCTACACAGCCAATAAAATACAATCAAATCACCACCTCCTTCATAACTGCCTGGTTCCCCCACTGCCTCTGCCAAATCCTTCTGCTAAATCCAAGAGCAACTGCAATGCATCATAATGTGAATGGAAAACTGTAACCTCTCCCTCCACGGAAAATACTTCAAAGCATGCCGCAGAGATCTTCACTGATCTCTTCAATTTGTTTGTAAACTTCCAACAAGAAAAAAAGTGAATATCTTCTAATATTCTAATATCTATCAAATTTAGTATTATAGTTAGTATATTATAGTTACAATATCTTATGTTTACAGCATATAAGTCAATAACAAAATATAAAAAGATAAAGAAAGGAAAAAAATCTACATTGTCTATAACAAGCATTATTTACAGATGGCAAATGATGCACATAGATTTTTATAGTTTTGCACCTTTGCTCTGTTCTTCATTCCCTGAGCAGAAGTGTCAGCTGTGGATGTTGACATTTATGTAGGAGGATGTTTAGTGTGGATGAGAAAACTTTTTTTTTTTGGAATGATTAACAAGCTGTTTGCTCGAGAGAGAAAAACACCCCATGTTTGCACAAAGATAAGTCAAAAATGGGGAGAATTTTGAAGCAGATTGTTCATTAAAGATGCAAATGTGAGCAGTGTGCCACCTGTATGCTTAATGGGCACCTTGAAGAGGGGATGAAAAATAATACATTAGTGATTAGAGGTGCACAACGTCCTCCTGAGCGGCTACACTCAGACTGAAGGTGAAAACTAAATTGAGGATGGTGCTGGAGCAGAGAGAGAGAGAGAGAGAGAGAGAGAGAGAGAGAGACAGACACACACACACACACACACACACACACACACACACTATTAGATATGTGTTAGATTGTGATAAAGCATGTTTCTCTTTTTGGGAACACGAGAACCAATGTAAAGTTAGTCATCATGTCTGTGCTTGACTATGAAGTGATGTTGTTTTTACATGCTGCTCATAATACTTTAAACAACTTCATACAGTGACTTTACTATTGTGCCTACTAAGAAAGATGCATACTATAATCATTGATGTTTCCAATAAAAACAGGTAAGCAGCAGGGGCGTTTCTGGGACTTGAGTAGATTCGGGGCTTAGCCCGGACCCATCTAAATAAACTGAATGCAGTGCAAAACGGCGATTGGCTTGCCCAGCTTGTTAATAGCCGGTGTATGTTCATTTGAGCTGGCCAGTTTGTAGATGTTAGTTAGATGGTCCTAGTTAGAGGGGTCCTCCCCCAGAAGATTTTGAGCATTAAACACTTCTTTTCCTGCATTCTTGTGAATTGTTATGCACCTATGTATACCTTTGTCTGAATCAATATGCTGGAAATATCTTTATGTAAAGGGAAACATAGATCACAATCCAAATATAAAAACATAATGGAAAATATTGCAGTAAGGCTCTCAGGCATTCTGTATTGCTTTCAACTATTTATTCCCCTTTGGATCGACTTTTCTAATTATATCTGAGTCAGCACACATGTGCCTAGCCATCATTTACTCTTCCCTTCTCTTTTACATTTTTTGTTGGGGAAGTAACCTCCTTAAATGTGCACATGCCAATTATTCACCTCAATGATACATTATTAATTTTAATTTATTAATAAACCCCTGGACTGTAATATTTCAGATGTTTGAGCAAGATTTCTGCTCATGTCCAAAACTGTGTGCACATTGAAAATATAACTCATCCCATCTGTGTTCTCTGAGATTTGGAGGGATTCGTGACATTTTGAGAAAATTAAAGTTATAATAGGCTATTACAAGAATAAAGTCACTATAGTTCAGAAAATAATCTACCAGCACCATAGTCGGCTGTGCATTACGTGATTGCTCTGCTGATACGGTAGATCTCAGACCGTCTGACAGACACAGAGCCCAGTTTGGGTCTCTGGTCTCTGAATGAGAGCGAGAGATCCGGGGCTATTCATAAAACAAAATCGGCTGACGCCGCCTCTGGTAAGCAGCCTGAGAACCACATGAATCTGCGAGCGTATGTTTTATTCGCTCTGGCAGATGTGTCTGGTCCCCCTTCCCGTTCAGACAGATTTCCAGGGGCAGGTTTAAGACAATGACTGACAACTTTAAGAGCCTTCGAGCTTTCTTCGCTTGAGCACCCTGGCACCAATTATGTGGAACTTTCTGTTGAAGTATTATTTTCAAATTCTGATTACAAAAACAGCAACTATTATTCACAGACATATTAGTCTCGCATTGCCAGACCTTCTTCCAAAGCGCTGTGGAGGAAGGTGTGGCTAGTCGACACAACATTCCGGGATGGGGGAAAAACGTGCTCTGGTTTATTGGCATTTCTTTAAACCAATCACAATTGTCTTGGGCGGTGCTAAGCGCTGGACGCAGCAACGGTGCCTCTGCAAAATAGCCTCGGGAAGGGACTTGCTTTGGTGGAACATGTGCACGTAGGGCGGCGAGCTCTGGAATTAAAATGGCTGTCGAGTGTGTGATGAGAATTTTACTCAAAAAAAAGATAAATATAATTTGATTTATTAAATATAATTTGATAATATAATTTGATTTATAATTTATTGATTGATTTGTCAGTTTTAGCTCGGAGGATGTTTCCCGAATCGACCGGAGTTTAGAATGCCGAAGGTGAGGGACATCGGGTGGAACCTCCGGCAGCACCAGAACAATCCCGTAAATGAAACGTCGTGGCTATTGCGCAGACTTTTTGATGTTACACCATCACAGCTCATCTCTGCACGCCAAAGTCTATTTACATTGTCAGCACTACGTTGCATGTTCCGTTGCTCTCATCGGTTGTAGGTCTATCCATTTGCGTCCGGAGGCATCGATCTACTGCCGATAATAATGCCCCTTAGAAATCAAAAATTAACTGAGGAGGTTCCAGATTTGTGATTTGGTCTGGCCAGGTCAGACAAGTAAGCTGGTCCACACAAGTAACAAAAAGAGAACTATATACTATCATTTCTAAGGTCTCCCAGAGAAGATGACTGTTTGTACTTTGTCTCTTCTCAAATTTAATGAATAAGGCTGGGAAGTTTTCTTTTCGTCAACAAAAAGGAGCTAAAAAAAAGTCAAAAACCAACAATTTTTTATTTCGTCTCTCAATTCTCAATAATTCCTCTCTGCACTATGTGTGGAGCACAGCCCCAAGCCCATTATTTCCTACTTAAATAACAGCCTTCAGCAAATGTTACTCATATAGGAGTAAATACTGCATTTGTTGTGCTATTTTTAGCCTCGCATTAAGACACATTTGGTGTACAACCAAGTATTTAGAGCAACAGTATGGCACATGTACAGTATCATTGACTCAAAATAAACTACAGTTGATCGTAATGAAGAAAAAGCTTATCCAATGCAACGGTGTGGCTCATTTATGTGTAGTAAATTGATGTCTATGGCACAGAGGAAAAGGCTATACTGTATTTATGCCAGTCGTATCTTTTAAAGCTACAATACACCAGACTAGGTGTCAAGATTGGTTAACATTACATACAAACTGAGTAAATACACTGAACAAGACTTGACAGTTGACTTATTTATAGATGTCTGTGATTGTATGCGTTTTTTCTCTGTACTTGTTTCATTTAGTGTACTCTCCTGCAAAAGAGACCTTGATCTCAATGAGAATACCTGATTAAGGTTGTATGTAATCATAAGTTAACTGCGAAAACATCCATCTGTATTTTAATGAAACCTGTTAGAGATGAAGACTAAAGGCTCTGACACACCAACCCGACGGCCGACCGTCAGCAGAAAAGGCAGTCGGACTGATCAGTCTCCCCGAGTTGGTCAAAAAAGTGCCTTGGAACACACCGAAGCGACGCCAACTTGAGAGTACGTTCTGCACATGCGTGAGATGTAATACATCTCCATAACAGCAGGCGGTGCTAATCTGTACTTCTTGTCACCCAAAAAATGAAAACCGGCAGCTGATTGGACGAACGCGTCACGTGGGTGTGGCTGCTCCCGGATTTGATAATGGCGGCTCATTCGGAATACAATCTCATATTTTACGAAGATAGTTCACCAAAACGTGTTTCTGAAAACATTTTAAGCGAGAAATAGGCCATGCAGTTGCTGAATCTGTCTTCATTTCAGATCGACAAAGGTCAGTTTAAAAGATTTTGAGAGGCGTTAGTCAAGAAGAACCTGCGAAAACTGAAAAGGAAAAATGGAGTGAGCTTTCGTTTCTAAACAGTGAAAATGTAACACGCAACATCAATACAACCTGTTCTCCGGAGCACTCCGTTTGTTTCGGGGCGTGCCCGCCTCCGTCACACAAATAACCGGCGCATCTACTGACGCAACGATATTTTCAGTGAGTGTCCAAAATCTCGTATGGTCGTTCCCTATATAGCTCACTATTTAATAAACACTATATAGGTAATAGTGAGTGAGTGAATGAGGGAACGGTTTCGAACACAGCTTAGATGTCAAGATTGGTTAACATTACATACACACTGAGTAAAATACTAAACTGGACTTTACAGTTGACTTATTTATAGATGTCTCTGATTTTATGTGCTTTTTTCCCTTGGTATGTTTTTTTCTCTGTTTCATTTAGTGTACCCTCCTGCAAAAGACACCTTGAGCTCAATGAGAATACCTGATTAAGGTTGTATGTAATCATAAATTAATTGCGAAAACATCCATCTGTTCTTTAATGAAACCTGTTTGAGATGAAGACCAAGGGTAGTAAGAATCCTTTTAGGTTTAGGATAAAAACATTTCTTTGGTGTTAACGTCCTGGTAAAGCAAAAATAAATATGTGTTCTGAGTCTGTCACACCCAACCCGTTCTCACTCCGAACTCGTAAAATACGGACGTTTGGACAGTGGCTGTCAGCGTCTGAAGCGACGAAAAAAAACGCCCATCAGCGTGTTTGTATAACGTACCGGGAAAAGCAGCAGCTACACGAGGTTTAGCGAGAAGTATGTAAGGACGTAATTCCGCTTAGGGAGGTTAGTTGGGGTGGTGGATGGGTCAAACACAGGACTTTCACCCAGGAGACCAGGGTTCGTGTCCCGCGTGTTTCCTAAATAGCGTGTTCCCTAAAGTCGCTTTCTTCTTTAACTGTCCCGTTATTCCCGCGTGTCAAGGAAATGTAAGCCCACCCACGCCGTTTTCCTAAACTCATCCGTCCCGTTCCCGCGTGTCACGGACCTTTTCCTTAACATAACTGCGTCAAAAGGGACGCCAATAGTCCCGACCAAGTGCATTTAGTTAAAGCGTGTTATATGACGCTAAAGGAGACTTTTAGCGTCAATAACAACGACAAAGGCACCTGACCAAGCATCCGTATTTTACGAGATGGGAGTGAGAATGTGTTGTCACACCACAGGAAATGTGTTATTAACCAATTTGGGCTGAACGACTTAAAGCATCAAACTCAACAGCAATGTTCCAGAAATCATGACCCTGTTACTCAAGATAATGCACAGACCCGATTGTGGGCAGTTTCATTCATTTTTTTTCTACTAAACTACATCCACCACCTGTATCACCGCACAGAATGTATTTTTTTGCGCTTTGAGTGCAACAAGCCGAGTGTCATCTATTTCCAATTTGGGGAAAACTGTCCATTCAACACTTTTGGCTGTGCCGCTATGACACAGCAGCTATGTGATGTATGTAAAAGGCCGGCAGAAGGGACAGCTGTGGTTTGAAGAGGCAGACATACCTGCTGTGCTGCTGCTGCAGACTAATTAAAGTAATGCTGCCATCAGAATCTCTTCTGTACAAACACTGTGTATTTTCTGTGCCAAATTTCTTGTGTTCCTTTCTTAATGATTTGCCATTAAAAGCCTCCAGAGGTCACCTGAGAAAAACATCTGTTTAGAATGGATTTACAGAACGATTAATCACTTAGAACAAACTTTTTCATATTCTCAGCTAGTGGTATAGCTGTGATATCTAAAAATAGCAGCTTCACCTGTGTGTTAAGCATTGCATACTTTCTGGTTCTATGCAAACATTATAATTAACACAAGAGTCAAAGGTGCAGTTAGCTCCAGCCGCTCCCCATAGCCCCATAGCTCCCCCCCCCACCCCACCCCCCCAGTGTTGGGGGGGGGGGGGGGGCGTCCACTGTGCCATTCTTCCCTTTGCCTGTACGTTAAAGTTTCTACGCAGCAGTGGCTGACCCAGTCCATGGAAACATTGGATTGAAGTTTTGCCCCAAGCAAACATTTAACTTTTCTGGGCCAACAATAGATATAATGTGGGGTTACAAAAATAGCTTTAAAAAGGTACAACTTGATGCTGGATAATTGGTAAAAAAAAATAACATTTTGATTTTGTGTGGCTTTTGAGTCTGTTTATGATGATATTAATGTCTGTCTTACCAACACACTGCAGTTGCAGCACCATAGACAATGGCTAGAAGACAATTCTTTTAATATTTGGGATGACAACATAGAGAATCTTCCATTTGACATTCCCTCAGGGATAAAGCAAAGGCTGCTGCCTTTTGCTTTGCTCTATTAAAGTAAAGCAATTATGGCATTGTCATTTATAAATGATATGAAGACTAACTTCACAGCATTGAGACTCTCCGCTCGTAGTCATTTTGTCAGTCAAATTCTGTATTTTTGTGCCTTTCATGTACTGCAGGGACACGTAGTGACACCATATTGGAACAGCTTATTACTGAACTTATAATAGCTGAGGGAACAAAGGGCTCAAGGGACATTAGGCCCAAATTGAAAAAAAAAGTATTTTGTATAACATTGGAAAATAAAATAAAATGAGATAAAATAAACTTTTTGTAGCTAGAAGATGTTCTTGCTTCATGAATGGGGAATTTACATCTGACTGCAGAAGTCTCCATGGCCTAAAACAGCCAGTCTTTGCTTTTCCTGGTGGGCTCCACAAACTAAGATAAGGATATCATGTTGAAAATGGCTGACTTCCAAGAGATGAGTGGAATAAGCTCCAAGCCAGGAGATGTGATTTAACGGGTAAGTGTGAAACTCTGGGAGTCACTCACTCACAAGCCTGCCTTATACTGTTGCAATCAGAACAGCAGGGGAAACTAGAAATCATGTTTTTTTTGTCATTAGATGGGGATGGCAGACGCACTTTGACAATTTGCATGGCATTAAAGTTCTCGGGGTAAAACAGATTTGATTTTGGCAAAGCAGCTGCATGTTGTTGTGATACAAAACTGTTCATGTTTCTTTTTGCTCAGAATCTTTAGGCATTTTCATTATTAGACATTTACCCGTGAGCAGTGTTTTTATAAAAATGCAGTTGGGACCCAAAGGTATATTGCGGAAAGATTAAAAAGGACTCCGGAGAGACTCTGAGGCTTGTAGGTATGCAGCCCCAAAAACACAGCAAATTTTGCTATATTAGCCTAACCTGCTGTGTCAGTATTAGGGTTGGGCAATCGTCTGTATTTCCATATGGTGTTTTTTTTGCTTATTTTGTCAGACAATGTACAGTAGTGATCATAAAACAATGATTTCATCTGCAGTGCGACTTAATGCTGCTGGTTAAGGTAGTACTTATAAGCCGTGATATAGCCGAGGCTATATTGTGAATTCTGCGGAATTAAAACACAGTTTATGTGATCACAGAGAGCGGAGGTCCGGAATAGGCCATCCCCCTTTTCTCGGTCACACACAAAAAAAGTTTTAAGTTTTAAGACAAAGTCAGTAACAAATGAAATGCATCATTAAAAACATATTTTAAGCCGAATGTCAACACACACCAGCTAGAACGGCAGTGAATCATCTCGGGCAGCCATAACCGAGCCGAAACGCCACGCAGCAGGATGCTATGGACATGGTGCACAGAGCAAAGCTCTGGTGAGCAGGCGTATGGAGAATGGAGATGCAGAGTTTTGTCAGATTGCACAGCGCACTTGTCAGGATTGGCAGATGGAAAAAGGATCGCAACAGAGTTGCTTTGGATTAAGGAGCAGAGTCACTGCTGATTAACAGTGATCACCATCACTGTGCCCAGACATGCCACTCCACCAGAACCATATTTTGTAAATGCACAGTAGGGAGCACATTTTAGAGCACATTTTCTAAACATTTTAGTTCCTTTATATCAGCAGGGGGAAAAAACACCGGCAATCGTCTCTTCTTTAGTCGATATGATCGGCAATCGACACAAGCCTAGTCTGTACCATGACTATTTGCTTGTCATTTGTACTATATAAAAGAAGCCTAAACGTATCTATTGTTTCAGTGCAGTGTTATTAAAGTGCCCATATTATGAAAAAAATCACTTTTTCTGGGATTTGGGGTGTTATTTTGTGTCTCTGGTGCTTCCACACATACAAACTTGGAAAAAAAAAACATCCATGCTGTTTTGAGTGAGATACGGGTTTCTGAATGTATCCTGTCTTCAGTCTCTGAGCTGGTCAAAATCAGTAGGGCCGTCCATGTCATCGGCCGAAACATTTGAATTCTCTGAGTATCAGGTTATGCAGGAGACTCCCCTCCTTCTTCAGGGTCAGATTCTGGTTTGAACATGTATGGTTGAACTACTGCCGCCATGTCCGTAACTTTCACATGTAGTTCTATCTAGTCACGTTAGTCTACTTTTCTCCCCGTTACTAATGTCTGTGCCCAAGCACTGACTAAGTGAGTATCCAACAAAGATGGAACAGAAGTGAGATGTCTCACTTTGTAGCTAAAACAGAGAGCTCAACACACAGGGTGAAAAAAGGAGCTGCAGCAATATGCAGTACAACAAAAAGATGGTGTTTTTTGAAAATTAAACCACATAAACCTATTCTGGTACAACCTCTAAATACAATTATGTAACTGAAAATGAGCATAATATAAGCACTTTAAGTGGTTGCTCCGAGGCCACAGTTTTTTTTTTTTTATGTGGGTGGTGAAATTATGTCAAGTTTCTATTATCTACGAATCAAAATTGTTATTTATTTAATGGTTATTGTTGGCTTTGTTTCCAGCGAGTGCTTCAGTTTTCCAGCCCAGTGCTCACCGAGGAATAAAGGGCTTAACTATGGAGTTAGAATCATGCCAAAACCTCACACACACAAAACGTGTTTTACTCACGCCCAACGATTCACAAACAAACTCAGTGTGGTTTGCAAATACAAAACATCATTCACAAACTAATGCATTTTGTTCTGCAAATAAGAAACCTACCTATCAAACAAATACAGTATGTTTTACAAATACAAAGAAACGTATTTCTTCAATGACAAAAAATATCCTCCAAGTACAAACTAAAATCTTTCAAGTACAACAAAAAATCCTTCAAGTACAAAAAAAAATTCTACAAGTACGAAAAACTGTCACGTGACTTTTGGCAGTAATTTTCCGCCTGGCTGATCCACACACAAATGCCTTCAGATCCACACACAAATGCCAGTAAACTTTCTAGCAAATGTCCTGTAATTCGCACTCCACAACAGCAGGTGGCGCTGTTAAGTCAATTTAAGCCTGCCAGGACCATAGATATATACACGCGGATTTTTTAAAACGTTATTACAGTGCATAACTTACTGGAACAAAGCAGAGCAACGTGTTGTTGCTGGTGACAAAACCACTGATTATATATATATGTACATTGAAGCGATACTGGCGTTAAACACCTGCTGATCGTTGCCTGATTCTCTGAAATGAATGCATTGCATTGTGGGAAATCGGCTTTGCATGCGCTCAGCTCTGATCATATCGTGCCAGCTTCCCTGGCCGAAATAGACTGAAATAATAACATTAAAAGAAATACAATTAAACCATGATAAGATCTGGTGAATAAATGTTGATTAAATCAGCGGTTATTGGGCTAAAAATACCAATAATAGCAAAGCTGTATACAGCTTCTCTGTACAGAAAAAAACATGCTGTGATCAGGGAATCTGTGCGTAGACCACGGATGATGCCTGTCATTGACTTACATAGGCATCGCATCCATTTAGAAGATCAGGCGGACCTCAGAGAGAGAGAGAGAGAGAGAGAGAGAGAGAGAGAGAGAGAGAGAGAGAGGTGCGCTCATAAAAGTTAAAACATTTAGAGACCGACAACCCTGTTAACTTTCCCTGATGGGTATTTTTATGAAATATATAGATTGTAATGGGAGGGAATTACATATAGGCTATTTCTCGGCTTCTTGAGCCGTGTTTTGCCAATGCGCACATCGGTTTGAATTATGTTTTTATATATTTTATTTGCTCTCTGATCGCTTCCGCTGTCAGGGTTGCAACTGAAAAAATAGGCTAAAGTTTATTCTCTACAGTTTATGGAAAGCACAAGTGTAATTATGATCAGATCTTGTGCCTGACTGATGGGGAAGTGATATTGATAAGCGTTGTGATTTAGCCTACACATCTACAGCGTCCGCTATTTTGTTTGCCGGCTTTCCTCCTGTTTTAGGAAGCAGCGACTGTATTGCATTTTGCCTGTAAAACCGTGTCTGTGATCTTCTTATTTATGTAGAATTATAGTTTGCTCTTCTTATGTAAAATATGCGGCTCTGGTAGATGTTTGCGATTGGTCGTGCTGTGCAAACACCACCTCTTATGTGAGCGCGTGCGTCGCTGGATTGGGAAAACCCTGGGTTGATTGAACTAGTTGATAACCAGCGTCATGACACAGGTTATGCGGGACCGCGGTTGTTAGATTAGGTGAAGCTGGGTAACTGAAAGAAATCCAGGCCATGTTGATCTTGCTTCGTAGTACAGGCTGCCGGTCTCACAGAATTCCGTGAAATGAACACGGCCCCTTAACTCAAAATCTGTGGCAGTTTCACAGATTCGCCGAAAATTCCGTGACGGGCCCACGGATGCGATGCCTATGTAGGTCAATGACAGGCATCATCCGTGGTCTACGCACAGATTCCCTGATCACAGTACGTTTCTTTCTGTACAGAGAAGCTGTATACAGCTTTTTTTTTTGTACTTGAAGGATTTTTGTTTTTGTACTTGAAGGATTTTTTGTTGTACTTGAAAGATTTTAGTTTGTACTTGGAGGATATTTTTTGTCATTGAAGAAATACGTTTCTTGTATTTGTAAAACATACTGTATTTGTTTGATAGGTAGGTTTCTTATTTGCAGAACAAAATGCATTAGTTTGTGAATGATGTTTTGTATTTGCAAACCACACTGAGTTTGTTTGTGAATCGTTGGGCGTGAGTAAAACACGTTTTGTGTGTGTGTGTGTGTGTGTGTGTGTGTGTGTGTGTGTGTGTGTGTGTGTGTGTGTGTGTGTGTGTGTGTGTGAGGTTTTGGCATTATTCTAACTCCATACTTATCCATCAGTGTCCACAAATATCTCCTGCACTTGATCACAAGACGAAAGACTGAAAAGTCTTTGGGCTCAGTGAGGTAGAGAAACTTGTGTGAGAGGGAAACCTTGTCTTGTCAGACTCAGCACTAGTAAAAGTCTGCAGCTTTCGAAGAGAGCAGTGTCAATCACCGAGAGGCACAGCTGACAGGGTCAACTGATCTGTTATGCAGTAAGTGCACTTTTCAGGCAGACCCACGGGATGTGCCAAGGGTAGCTTAAGAACAGCCTTACTATTCACAGGACTACCAATGACCTCCAAATCTCATTTAGTGTTTGGTATAGGACTTCCATATATACTCTAAATACACACAGCTAGGTGGGGTTTTTACCTGAAGTCAGCAAAAACAAGTGAGTTGATGAAAAACAAGCAGCAGATCACTGACAAGGACATTTCCAAGGCAATAATACTTACTGCCATCTTAATACTTGACATTTGATCTTTTTTTTTTTTTTTTTTTACTTTAGTTTAAACATTTATAAAATTGACTTGTTGGAAATTCAGCCTATGCAAAGTGCATAGAAAATACAGTATATCTCATTACTAAAGTATGTGTGGTCAACCTGCTCAGCTTATGCAGCTGGAATCCACAGCAATAAAAACAACCTTGTTTACTGACAGAAAATTCATTCGAAATGACTTCCCCTCTACTGTACAACCCAGTTTGTGGGTTTACAGTTATATGTAAGTGGGTCAAAAAAAAAAAAAAAAAGTTTGGGAACTCAAGTTACCAAAGGCTTAAAGCGACACACAGGCAGAGGAGGAAGGCAAACAGCTTACTCCCCTATCTTTCTCCACTCTCTCCCACACTGGATTAAAGGAAGATAGGGAAGTTGGGCATGGAAATGGAATGATTTATTTAAGACAGGTCGCTCCACCGGGAGTAAGCACTGTCCCTGGGGATACCCTATTTTCTGTACACTGCTCTCTCTCTGTCTGTCTCTCTCTCACTCACTGCACATACACATACTGTACACACATTGTACATATGCATTTCAATAGGAAAGAAGTAATAAATATGCAACACAGTGTACGATGTGACATGATGAATGTGTCTGCAGTGCCGTTAGTCATTTAATTCTGACTTATTCACTATTATCATGGATCATTTTCATGTAGCCATGCACTGTTCAGGTTTCATCTCTTTAAGCTTGTGTAGCTTAATGTGCTTCTGATCTAAATGGAGCCTATATGCATACTGACACTTAATTTGGCCTGATGATTAGATGATAATTCTGCATAGTGTCTAAATGTGGCATGATGGAGCTAGAGGGAAACATTTTTACCCCAGCATGTTTATGTTCTTTTGGAACAGAAAAGGCACCAACATACCCAGCAACCACTTGTGCAACTTACACAATTGTCAACTGACTCAAACTGGCAGTATCATTTGCATACGCACATTTAGCAAAAGGCAATATGACATTTAAGGTTCAGTTGTACTAAGCGTGCTGCAGTTTACCAAAGCCTGGACCTTAGGGACGAAAGTTATTTCTGTGTCATACACGTAGTATTGCTGCATAATACAAGGACTTCTTTTCATATTTTCAATTATTTTACAAAAACATCCAGCTGCGGTTTCAAAGAGAAAATCAACTTAAAAGCAGATTTCACAAGCTATTATGGTCTTAGGCAAGATATTTGAAAGAACAATACACTCAATACATTATATAAGCCAGTCTCATTCACTGCCAGGTACTAGTCCTTGATCACATGACAAATTAAGACCTTAATAATAATATAATATAGTATATATCTATACACACACAGAGGGAATGTGAATTTATTCTCTGCCAAGGAAACAATTACTCCACTAGCTATATATCTTTAAAAAGCAAATATTAGATTACTGCTATATTAATGTTCTGAATGTGATATGACTACAGAACCCTTAAAGAGGCTTCTTAAAGAAGTGTTGCATTTGAGAACAGTGTTGGAGAGTAACGGAATACATGTACCGGCGTTACGTATTCAGAATACAAATTATGAGTAACTGTATTCCGTTACAGTTACAATTTAAATGTAACAGTATTTAGAATACAGTTACATTGTTGAAATCAATGGATTACATGATGATACTTCTCTGTTTCACAAGTTTATTCACTCTCTGAATAAATTAAGGCAACTCCATGAATTTCCCAGAAGCCCCAATATGAAAACAAAAAAAATGAGCTATTTGCGTGATCACTGATAGAGGTAGAGATGGAGCCGGAACCGGTACAACAGAGCCAGGGCAGGAATGCGTTTCTATCTTGGAAATTCAAACAGCATTTCACATTAAAGAAAGAACAGGGAGAACGAAATATAACTGTGCAGTGCAACCTCTGCTTGCCAACAACCAACATCCTTTCAGCGTCCAAATTACTCCACCTCCAACCTGAAGAAGCATCTTAAAGTAGTTTTTTTTTATTAGCCAAGGGTAGTCGTCTGCTGTAGTTTTACTGGTCACCTTGCTATTTTATAGTTGACCTGCAACTTTACATTCTCCTACTTGCTGATTTACTCGCCCCAGAGCTGTTGAAAGACTTACTAGCCCCGTTTGACGTTCTAGCTAACGTTTGCTAAAACTAGCTTGTGGTAGCTTAGACTGCGGTTAGATTTTTGTAGTATGCAGTTCGGGACTACAAATACAAAAATCTATCTGCTTGTTCAGGTACATATTCAGCCAGTTGGAACAGAAAAACACACCAGAATAGGCCTGTTTAGTAAGCCATATGTGATGGCCGCATACCTACACTTATAAAATGCAATTCAATGTGGAAGCAATCCAAGTATTCAGAATACGTTACTCAGATTGAGTAGCCTAACGTAACAGAATACGTTACAAATTAAATTTTTGAGCATGTATTCTGTATTCTGTAACGGAATATGTTTGTTGTATGTACTCTGAATACTCCCCCATACGCACATACCTCTTTAACAAACAATACAGATGGAGTTTTTTTTCCTACACTGATTTTACATTGTCCTGCATACTTGCAAATCCTGGGAGATTCAAGTAACTTATGTTTCGTTTTTTTAAAATAATGTATTTAATTTTACTTGGAAATTGGAGCCCATTAGCAGATATTTAGTATAGGCCTACAGTATATACTGTATGTTTCTGGTTTGAAATTTGAGGACCAAGTCAAAATTGTGAATTGTTTACTCAAAGTAACTCAAAATCAAAGAATTTGCCAGAATATACAACTTTATTCCCGCCAGACAAAGCTGGTATACTGTATCTTTGTCATTATACAACTGTAGTATTCCTGAATTGATTGAAGAGCCAGATGATTCATAAATAAGTAATAACCATGTCTTTCAGCTTCAATCGGATCGTATCGGCTAAATTTTGTCCAAAAATGTTCAGCAATTGCATTTCTTAAAGGAGCGCTATGCAGTTTTGGCCATTTCTTCACTGTTTTCTCACTTTTTGCTCGCAGGTTTCTCTATAAAGCTCCCCCTACAGCTTTGGAATAGATATTTGGCAGGTCCTGTGTTTACTTGTGTCTGACTTCTCGCTCGGTCAGTCTGCCGTTTCCTCTTTCTCTGTTCCTCCGACAATGCTTTCCTAGCTTTCTGTTTCTTTTTTGCCGGCTCAGCCATGACGATAATGTGAAAAACACCATCGCTACCTTGTTAGGCATATGTGTGCAGTGCCGTGAAGGAATTTGTTACATCGCGAGACCTGATATCACGCGATACTTCCTGACATCGAGGCCGGCGGCTCGCCGGCCATAAGTTGCAAGGGTGGTTATTCCACTCACAGGCGCTAGGGGGGAGCGAGACGACCACCATTCAACTTGAAAAAAATCATATAACCATTCCAATAACTCCGAAGCTGTTCAGTTAAGGTAAATTAAGCTAAAAAACTGCATAGTTCCTCTTTAAACCTGCAATAGCTGTTTTTTTTGGCCACTTGGGGGCAGCAGAAACAAGCTGTAAAGATATCACTGACATTATGTATCACCTGATCAAGTTGATAGGGGGAACTTTAAGGTAAACAGGGATTCATTTACACATTCAGTAAACAAAGAGCAACATTAGCATTAATTTAGAGTCATGTTCCTTATCAGATTAATTTAAGTCCAATATTCCCTCTCTTTTTATCTCTGTTTTGCTCTCCTAGCCAAGTGCTGAGGGAAGAATACAGCTCTTTAGCTGCCAAACGCTTACCAGCTGCTAGCTACCATTGTCTGTGTGCATTTGTTGCTGGGCTGGTAGAGTACAGTGGGTTTGTTAAAGAAACTAAAGAAATGAGTTGAAGACGGTCAAACACCGTAGAGGTGAGGGGAACTGTAGAGTCAGGTGATAATTATCTGTGGGTTTGTCACCCAGGGGTTTTGCCCCTTCACATTACACACAGTTATTTGATCCAATGTTAATATAAACATATTGAGCAGCGTTAAAGACTCACTATGTAACGTTGTCACAGAAATCTATCTAAAATTAAATGTGGGAAGACGTGGGAACAACCAACAACCGAAATGTTCTTGGCATGCAATGTGTTTCATGTATTCAGAATATCATCATCATAATAATAAGAATTATAAATTATAATGCCGATATTATTTCAGTATAGAAATATTTGGCACTTTTTAGGCATGTATATCACAAAACAGGCAGAACAAGAGTTGCTCAAGAAAGCAACGATGGTGACCCCCCAAACACACACACACTCAAATTCCCAAGCTCCCCGTGGGTGCCCTTTCCTATCTCAGTGGTCTGTTGGATTGCGCCTGACGAAGTTTGACAGTAGGCTAAGTCAACTTTTTTGGAAATGGCCTCGATAAGACAGCAGGAGTCAGGAGCAGAGAAAAGAAAGAAGAAACTGTGAGAAGATGCCCGTGCATCACTTGCAGGGAAATCCATGTTTAATCATTCTTAAATACGGGAAATGTGCTGCTAATGTAATGGTTAGCCTATGCATATACCTCAAACTATCTGACATTATTGCTAATGTTAGCAAACTCAAATATGTTATAACTTAAGTGCAAGCTAAATTGAGATTTTACTGTTAAACACTATGCATTTTAAAAGTAACTGACGCCAGCTATCTGTTACTTTACTTTAGATACTGAGCAGTAGTTTATGGTTTATTTTAATGTGACAGTGGTCAATACGTTCTCAGTAAAGGTTAGCAGTCAGTGCACAAGGTAGGCTAGCAATTCCTCTTGCTTCAGACCATTTATTACCGTGTAGCATGCAAATAATAGTCTTTAGCCATGCATTTAGCAAAGTTTACCTAGCATAGTGTCATTTGAGAACACATATTTTGGCGTTTGCAATGCATAATAAACCCACGACCATCTTTAAGATTGTCTTTCATTAGAATTCAGCAGAATGTAGGCAACAATCTCTCACACAAATTAGGTGAGGTGTCGGATGTGCAGTGGGACAGAAAATCTCTTTTGATAGCTCTTGATAATGTGAACTGTTACTGTAAAGTGTTACTGCTACAGCTACATTATCTGAATGTGACAGAAGCTACATGACAAAATGAACTGGCGTTTTGAGTGCATTCATGTCAGGATGCAAAGGCATGGACAACATCTGCCGGTGAAATAGAAAAACATTTTGTAGTAGACAAAATGCTCTTGAAACCGTATTTAAGTTGTATTCAATTAAATGGTAAAATAATGTTTAAGATTCAGAAATTTTAGTCTAGTGTAAGGTGTATCACGTTTCTTTTATTCCTGTAGGTAAGATATAAATATAAAATGTAATTATGAATGATATAAAGCAAACATTGTTGAATTATGTGCAATACTGCAACTCATTCTATTATGTTTTTTTATATTAGATTAGATTTATTAAATAGTTGATACATAAGTAATAAAGGGGGACAGCTCCTTGGCTGTATGCTTTCAGTTTTAAATGTTTATAATATTTTTCGGTATAAGATTCTTTGTTTAAATATTTTGTCTCTTTTTATACTGATCCTTTTTCTTCATATTTCTAAACTAATGCAGGGTCAATGCTGAGATACGTACAAGAAGGAGCACGTGGCCAAGAGGAAGATACAGACGACGAGCAACCAGCCAGCCGGCCAGCAGGTCTGTAGACTCCACAACAGTACCAATTTGATTTGATTTGGTTTGATTAATTTTGGAAAACCTTTGGTATATTTTGATAATATTATGCATTTCTCAATACTTGAATGTGTGTGTTTTAGATGTTCTACATAGTGTGTTTACAAAGTAAAGTAAAATTGTGTGACTTTTCTGCTTCTAAATCTTTGCTTTATTGAAGAAGACTGCTTACTTGTATACTTCTGCTTTTAAGTTTGTATTTAAAAATGATTATTTAATTTCTACAAAGATTTTGCACATCCCAACACTTGTGTGTATGTATGTTTTGGCTGTTCCGTGTAGTGTGTTTACAAAGTTGATTTTCCTTTTTTGTTTTATTGTTCTTAGGTGTTACACTGTGATGCTGCTATTGTGTTATTGGTATTGAGTTATATGTTTGGGAATAAAAAGTTAAACTGGCAAATGTTTTTTTCTCGGGGTGGGGGGGCATCATAAAGGAATTATGCTTAGGGCACCAAAATGGCTAGCAGCGGCACTGACCAATATACACATGCTTGTGACAACAATGTCCAGTGGTCTCCAGTGCAATACAAGTACCTGCCTCACTTTTGTAGCTGTAAAAGGAATTATTATTCCTTGAGTTTTATTAATGATCATTTTACATTTCCTATATAATCTGTGTTGCTGCATACTGTAGTCTCCTTTAGTTGGGAAGCGTCAATAGTTAGTGCTTCCTGTGACAGGACAGCACATTCCTCAGAGCACAAGCGATAAGAAGAACAGGGATAAGAAGGGATTTGTTTTTGGCTGTATTCCAATCAGAAAACAGTTCTTAGTCTCTAAAACAGTATAAAAACATGTACAAACTGTTCTGGGGAATTGCCGAGGAAAACTGAACTGATAATACCGTGTAACTTTTCCTCTGTAACACCCCTGTGATAAATTACATAAACTATTTACAATATTCACAATTTTTAACCATCTCTGTGTTTCTCTGTGCTTTGTGTTCGATATTTGAGTATCTATGGAGAGCTAAGAAAGTCTCCATAACATAGCTTTTTCAGTGTGGTACAGTTTATGTATTCTCGTAACAATAGTTACCCTCGAAGGCAGCTTGTATGATGGGTCGCCTGTCGCGATCTGAATGATGTCTTGAAGCCCAGGTTCCTCAACTATGTTGATGGGCCTGCAGTCTGTAGCCACCCATTTAGCGATTGCACTAGTTAGCTTTGCTGTTGTCGTTCTGTTGACAAACTTGCCCCGGGTGCACACGGCCAGTGTCGTTTGATGAGCCCACCTTGTTGACCCTGTCTCAGCACTAGCATCTATGCGAACATCAGCCGTGCCACCTGTTAGGGTTGCACGATATTAACAAAATGTGATAATACGATATTGATTATGAATATTGCGATATCAATATTAATTTCGATATATATGTAAAATTACAAAAGTTACGGGAAAATGCATCAAAATAAATAAAACAAGTTTTCTTACACACAAGGTTTATTTCAACTGACTAATATTGGACTGGTACAACATGAATAAATAAATAACGACCATGTCTACAGAAAAGGACATGTTTTACTGGTTGTACAGTATAAAATAAATAAATAAAGAGAACAGGACACAACTTTTTTTTCGCTTCTCTGATTCGTGCCGTTTTCTTGTCTCTATCTATTTATTCACTTACACTGTCACCCACACACGTGATACACTACATAGGGTTTGTCACGTAGTGGACCCGTGCGCTGACGTGTACCAACATGTGCAAGTGGCACGGTAACTGGCCAATGAAATGATGATCATTATAGCGTTTCAAGCGGGCTCTAAATCAAACACAACTAAGCCACACAGCCAACAGACGGGACGCAGCGCTCCACAAAATAAAGAAAATATTGCATACTTATCGCGACAATTTCGATATAACATTGTGCAACATGATATTGCGATAACGATATTGACTACTATTTCTAGTCACTGATCCATTATCTTTATTGTGACTATTATTGCCACTGTTCATCACACCCCCAACCGGCAACGTCAGACACGCCTACCAAGAGCCTGGGTCTGTCCGAGGTTTCTTACTAAAAGGGAGTTTTTTCTCGCCACTATTGCACTGAATTCTTATCTCTTGGGGGAATTACTGGAATTGTTGGGGCTTTGTAAATTATAGAGTGTGGTCTAGACCTACTCTATCGGTAAAGTGTCTTGAGATAACTCTTGTTATGAATTGATACTATAAATAAAATTGAATTGAATTGAGTTGATATATCATGCACCCCTACCACACGTATCCACATCCATGCACGTATCACACGAAGCGTAACCATCTGCGCTGAGATAACGGGAAGAGGTCGGGGTCAAGCGATAAAATGCTTACTTTGCGTTAAAAAAATATCTTGTTAATTGTTTTAGATGAATCACACGCCTTAACATTGACAGCCCTAATTCTAAATAATATATGTATCAAGCCAACATAATAAAAATACATACACCATGCAGTACAAGTTGGATTGGATATGGTGCATTGCAGAGGCTGTCTGTGGCCACAGTAGCATTATACTGTAAAGATAAAAAGATCACCACAATCACTTGAGTGACAGGGGAGGATTTTCTTGAAATTGGAAGCAGAAAGTACTGAACAGTCACATGCCACAACCAACGGATCTGCCAAACTGCAAGACTTAACACAGTAGGATTTAACTGCTGGCGACCTCAGCTCTCAAAGCATGGCAATGAGCAATTACCAAAGGACACACAGCACACAGACTACCGGTAGGGTTTTACATGTAGATAAGGTCCTTTTAAAAGATGTAAAAGGACAGTCAGGGGGTAGGAAAACGAGCAGACTAACAAATGAATTGACTGTTTAAACAAGAGGCATTTTACTAAATAGGAGAACATGCAGACAGGAAAAAAAGGGTTGTCAATATGCTGCTTTAAAACTGTCAGTGTATTTTTTTTTAAAGTTGTACGCAAACACTACAGTGGTGACCACCTATTGAAAATACCATTAAAGGGTCTAAAAGGTTAGCTTTAATCAAAATTTCAAGGTTCGACATTTGTCAGAAAAGTAAACATGAAGTAGTAGTTATTAACACCAACAGGTTTACTACTTGAAACCAAGGGGGTAAGCCTCTCTCCACCACGCGTACCTCCTATGGCACCATTTTGATGCTAACAAGCACTCACCCACCGTTAGCATTCCGTTGACTGCCATTCATTTTGACGTCACTTTGATAGCAAATAACTTTACATCTGAAGCGTTTAAATACTTTATTTGTCCATTGTTTATTTCTAAAGAAACACAACAATGTATAAAAGGCTCCATTACCTTGTATCTCACGTTATGGCTCCGTAGCAGACGTTTTTGTAAAAATAGGCTAACGATTGTGTCATAACCACGCGACTTACTGTCGCATAGTAGAGAAATTTCCATACAGTACAGGAGAAGCTCGCAGGCAGTTTCAACTTACATTAGCTGTTTAAGTTTAATTACTAATGTCAACTAGCCTGTGTCCATGTTATCTCCTTACATATACCTACGCTCTCCATCGCTGCAAGATTGGGAATGATTGAGATTTCTCTTGGCACAGCTACCAGAAGACTTACAACTTTCAGACAGGTTGCTCACGTCACATTTACGTCTTCAAGCTCAGTTGGAGGCTGCGCAGTAACGCTCAGCCATCACCGGAAAAGTGCTTTTAATGTCCTTCACTGGTCTCCATCCAGAGCAACGGGATCTGTTGGTCCATTTATTTTACCGTCTGCCTGAAACACTTTTGAGAGATTTTGAAATCTCTCTTAAAAGGAGAGAAAAATCTCTTCATTAAAAAAAGATATTTGCTCTCCCTCTATACTTGAACCTTGAATGCATAATCACTGCGTGGGGAAACTTCATTTGAAGCATTTTTAATGCAAGGAAGACATGCTGAGTCTACGGCTAGTAGCTTCCCAGCACAGCCCAAGTTTTTTCCTCTGAGCCAGTGAGCTGCTTCCCTTTAGGGAGTAAGAGCTCATTTTAAAGCCTTTTATTGATTCACTTTTCTGACCTGAACCGATGGGTTCATGCCAGGTCAGACTCTCTGACTTTTATCAGGATTAAATCACACTTTATATTGGGGTTTTTCCTAACAAGGTGATGTGCACATCTGTCCCCTACCTCCAGCCTCTCCAAACACGTTCTGTGACATTTAGGTGCTTCTCAGCTACTTGGTTATGCATATCACCACTTGAAAACCCACACAGACAAAGTGAAGATGAAATTAGCACCAGAAGAACCTTCTTTGTCCTCACGGACAGGAATATCTGAGGTATGATGAAACCCCTTTAACGTTATTATCCGCAGGGACAAGATATCCATTGCTTTTGTTAAAGTATTGCTGAGGTAGGATGGTGAAATGTGTAAAAATTCTATATCAGGAACTGACTCATATATACAGAGGTAGAAAATGACAGTTTCAAGTCAAATCAAATGGTGAATTGGGTTAGACTCAGAACTGAATCCACCACAGTTCATGTGGGTTTGGGCCAGATTGTTTTGGAACCAATCAAAACTCTAACCATTTATGTCCAACTACACCCCCGATGAGTGTGAGTCAACTGCAGTGTCTAACACACAGCTGCTCTCCTAAATCTGCAATAAGAGCGCTAGCAAACTACATCACCATATGACTGCCTAGCAGCCTGCTGACTCATAGCTGCAGAGCCTGTAGAGCTGTAGCAATGACGGGGGACAAACTGTATGACAATGCCAGCTTGTACTTGACAGATGACAGT